>NW_018020672.1:415316-485003 GCF_002006095.1 Pseudomyrmex gracilis | reverse complement strand
GCGCCCGCGGTCAGTGACCCCGCCAAGGCCGCGCGGCCGAGGTCAGTGCCCCGCCAAGGCCGCGCGGCCGAGGTCAGTGATCGTACTGTAGTATGTATATAATACATATAATACAATATAAAGTATAATATTATAAATTATATGTATAATATGTGTATAATTATATGTATTATATATATATGTATAATATATATTATTTAATGATACATATAATATAAATTACAGTCACGTTACTTTAATCGCGTATTATTTTTCTACTCTTTCCTGTCACGTGACTTTGTTTTTAATTTTTTCCACGTATACGACGAAGTGTCAAAATCGCTTTTCTGTCATTATTTACTCTCTCAATCTTACCGATTCGATTCGACTCGACTCGACTTGATCAACCAATGCAACGCGGAAAAGAGGCAACAATAGATGCGATAGATTTGACTCCGAAGCGCGCACTCCGCGGTACACATGGATTTTTTTTTATATAGGAGGAGGAGGATATCACGTTTGTGTTGTGTTTCTGCATTTTATTTTTTTATTTTACATTTTATGAATTTTGTTTGGTAACAAAGTAAATGTGTAGATGTATTTTATTTTTCTTGCAGATACTATTTTATTTGTTTTCTAAAATTTTTTTATTTTTTTGCAGCATTGTTGTTTTACAAGACGAAAATTAAACGTCACTTTGTACAGTTCGTTTTTGTTAAACAGGGAAGTGCTTTTCGGTAGATACACGTATAAATGAGCTCGAAGGAGGCGAAATCGCCAGGTCGGTTTCTGCGGAAGGAAACGAATAGTATAGAACGCGAATTCAGTTATTGTGTGGACTGCATAATCACGCGAGCGCATATATGCAATTCGGAATGCATGCGCTGGATTGCGGCCCGGGGGCAAATTCACCCTTACTGGCTCGCGTGTGTCCTATCCGCGTTCGTATCTCGATATTATGAGTACGGGCACTGACCTACCTTACTCCATGCTTACCCCACGGTTCGGTTCACATGATGCTTCGTCACTGTGTTCTTGAGGTGAGTGCTATATTATAATATATGACTCGATGCGAAATTTCGTAATTTTATTGGAGAAAGAAGAGCGTTATCAGATGTAGATAAATATATATATGTATGTATATATATATTTAAATATATATATATGTATATAATGTACATATATATCCATACATATCTTTACATTTAAATCGACTCGCAAAAGCAACGTACGCGTGTGTCGCGTGAGCTTTCCACACATACATAAATTAAAGATCACTCTATGAAAATATATTATTTATGTTTTTATACGATAATAATTTATTTGTTGTTTTTTGCGATGTAGTAAATTATATCATGAGATTTTCGAAGTTGAAACTTTATTCGATTGATTTCACTCAAAGAGAGAGTGAGAGAGAGAGAGGGAGAGAGGGAGAGTTAACTTTGTGTCGGCACACGTCAGAAAGTCATCGCGCGCGGAGAACTCGTTAATTAGATTTTCGTTATAAATGGAAAATTGATCAAAGAGTTCTTAAGATAAAAGCATCTAGCTGCATTTTATGTATTATATATATTGCGGTCAAAGAGGCAGGCCTCACTCCTAATTCACCGAGCGTTTAAATTTATATAACGCTTTTAGCGGCGAACTGCGCCAGCGTGGCGTGTTAGTCGCCAGTAAAGGTGCGTGGTGTGATCCCGTCTTACGAAACGTAGCGTGATAACATCGCGAACCGTAGTTAGTATATATGCGTGACTTACATCGTCGCCCCCGCAGAAAATCTCGCCCGCATTTTGAAATTAATTTCTCGCGTTCAAAAGAGAGAAATACTCCCGATGCTCCCGTCGAAGGTTTAACGCCGGAAACCGAATCGTGTTAGCGATAACACTAGTGTAGCAACAAATTTCAATTAAGATTTCTGCTCGAGATATCTCAAACTAGGCGGGGAGATATAACCGAAATAACCGTGTAAACGCGCAAACAAATAAAATAGGAGGGAAAAACAAACGAGGGAGACGGACGTGCTAAAAATATAATCACATTGTGTTCACGTTGAAAATAATGTCTTATGCTTCCGTGTGTAAAAAGACGAAAGCAATTGCAAAACTTTAAACGCGCAACTACGCGAAATAATTCAGATGAGTCGAGTAACGATAAAATTTAATGTGAATTCGATTGCTTCTTAAAAAACTTTTTCTCCGAAAGCGGAGTCAGGTGTACATTTCCTTCGAGCCATCTGCAGCTGATAGGAAAGCACGTAAGTTCTCAGCGGTTCTGTGCATTTTTTAATAACATAATTCACGCCGTTTGCCAACAAGGCGGAGTTTCCTCCCGAGAAAGAGAGAAACGCGCCGCCGCGTCGTTCCATTTTTCTTCAAGTTTCTCACAGGAGCGATTCGTATGTATGTATATATATATTTCTCTTCTCGAGAACTGTCGAAAGTTTTCGTGATCTCGCTTCGTCCTCCGCCTTTTTCGTTCGAGTTTCACACAATGGCGGCCGTTCTTCCTTTCCTACTACCGCTGTGTCTTCTGACTCGTAAAGATACGTCGAATTTTCTCGTCTCGGTTTCGCCTCTTCGCGAGGAACGAAATTCAATTTGAGATTGGAACCGTACGGAATTGTAATGTATCGAAGCGACGATATGTTTTAACGTTGAAATTACGTTAAGTCGGTCTTTCTTATTAATTAAAAAAGAATTACACGGAAAATTAGAATTTCAGAGTGGTTACATTACAACACTCGTTATGTAGCAAAATATATACTGCGAAGACAATATCATATATGTTATTTATTTATATATGTTGATAGTTTTATTTCGACAAAGTAATAATGAACTAAAAAAATTCATCTTTCTATACATTTATATATATTTACTTATATACAAGTAAAAATAATGTATGAATAAATTAATTGTATTTTTAGATTGATCGTAAACAAACTCTTGTTGCAATTTAAAAATTAGATTCAAGATAGTGTTAATGTAGCTCTGAGTTTTTCCAAAAAGACTGAGAAAAAACGGTCAATAAGAACTTGAATACAGGATTCGTAGTTTGTAATAATTGTATTCATTATAATTTACTATTATTATTGTTTTTAATTTATAATCATTGAATAACTTACACACATCCTGTGTCTAAGTTCTTAAATGACTGTTTTCAATCTATAATTTA
Source organism: Pseudomyrmex gracilis (assembly GCF_002006095.1). Classification (NCBI taxonomy): domain Eukaryota; kingdom Metazoa; phylum Arthropoda; class Insecta; order Hymenoptera; family Formicidae; genus Pseudomyrmex; species Pseudomyrmex gracilis. The sequence continues at coordinate 481,853 of NW_018020672.1, read as the reverse complement.
GAAATTAGATCGCGGTTGCACTTATGAACGTAACGTGACACGAGCACGTGGATCGCACGTCATTCTACATCGGCGACGTGATGTCCGCGCGCCTTTAGTTACGACTGTACTTGTAGCTATACGCGACTCTAACCATCACGTAACGCGTACAATAATCTATTCCGCCACTGCCAGGCGTGTATTTTTGAGTTTACGTCGCCATGACGACCCGGCAAATCGCGCGCGCATACGTCCGTGACGACGACGATGACGACATCGACAACGACGACGACGACGACGACGACGAAGAGAGAGGCGGTCGTTAAAAGCGTCCAATGTTAAACTACCTTGTATACACGAGTCAACAAAACTTTGGGAAAAGCTTTGCTGCATCTAACGCTGCGCACATCGCAAATGTAACTGTGATGTAACACATACACGAAAAAATGTTATTGAAATATACATGTAACTGATATATATATAAATAACAGAGAAATGCTTGTACTACAGAAAGTAAATATAAGTGCAATATTAACAGCGGGGTTTTATTAACTCTAATCTTGTAAACTCCGAACATGAATGTCCGATTCTCAAATATGAGATATTTTATTATTTATTTAGTGAAAGAATTTCTAAAAACTAAAGAAACATATCAAAACTAATGTTATTTTCTTAATATAGAATGTTGAATAAAGTTCCATGAATTTTTACACAGTGTTTACAACATTTTAACCAATCCAACGACAGGAATGTACAAATACAAATGTATAGGATACGTATCTAAAACAAAAACGTTTTACAGGATTAAGTGTTACTCCCAGTTGTGTTCTGTACTTGCTGAGTGACGGGTTTTGACGTCTCCGTCGGTTCGGCAACACCGCTGTAGTCCTTTAACGCTTCGATCGAGAGCGATTGCGGCACCGATTGAGAATTCAGAACTTGGTTGTTAATGTTGCTCTCAGTATTGTTACGCGCCGAGTTCAAGATCAGCGGCAATGTGTCGATGTCGCTCACAAATCCGGCCAAAGCAAGTTGGTTCAAGCGAACGATGTTACCGAAGTTTCCCGAGTACAACGGATCTTCATATTCCAATCCGGAAGGATACACGACTAGGCTGTTATCCAGAGGGGAATATCCCTGGAATATCCTTGTGCCGAGATCGAACAGTCCAGTGGGATATCCCGCGAAGCTGTACGGGAGAGCGTAGTCCGAGACATCGAGACTATCCAACAGCAAGTTTCGCTTGTCCTTCTTCTGTGTCGGAGCCGCCAACACAGCGGTTGCCAACAACAGAATCTGCACAGTTTTTTTAAATAAAATAATATATATTTTATAATTGCTTTCTCATATGTCATGTCACGCAGAATTAAACAAGAAGTTTGACAACCTTTCTCACATTGTTACTCAATTTAAATAATAACGTACGCACTGTGTTTATGTATAAATAAAAAAAGATCTTCGTTGACACTTACCGCAAAGCTTCTCATTGTGTTTTGAATAGTTTCTTGAATAATTTCGCAGATCGACTGTGATCGTTAAGACAGACGATCGGCGTTTATATAGGAAATATCCAGTATACGCGCATACGATTATCTTCATAGAAATGACGACGAGGAACCTTGTTCCGCGTCGTCACAACTCGATTCCACTTCAAAAGCCGGTTGCTCGTCCTCGATCTATCCGAAAGTAAGAGCAAAAGTCATCATCTTGATTCCAAAACAAATTAAGACAATGTAATTTACATAATCTCGAGGTCTTGAGCGCTTGTATTTTATAAATATGTATTTCGGTTTAAATTAAATCGACATCTGTATATCAATTTTAACAGCGATCCAGTGCGGTCGCATACAAATTACTTAATCTTTGTCAATTAATGGAATTCTCTTCTCGCGGAGCGACTTCCTTTCAAAAATGTTATTGAGACGCTAGAGAGAAAAATTTATTATTATTTATTTCTCGTGTTTTTCGACGCGATAATGGACGCAGCAAGATAAAAAATGTCACGAGTATATAATTAAACGTGTTTTTAAATTTCTTTTTTTTTTCTTATACGTGCTTGTGACGACGAGACTGGGGATAAGCGAAGTCTCTAGATAGTCGGTCGGTGGTTCGGTTTTCTCCTGTGTTGTCGCATCGATGTAATTCTTTTTGTTTTTTTCACGAATCGATTAAAATCGGGAGGCGGATTATAATAACCCGGATCGTGCCAATATAACGGGAATGGCGACATCGATGAAAAAACAATGAAAGCGAAAATGTTTACGAGGGATTAATTCCAGACCGCACAGCAACGCGGATTAATCCGTTTGTGCGAGAAGGGCGCGAGTGCGGCACGCGATAAAACGAGCATTTACGGTTGATTCCATCTTTTGAGAGCCCGGGAATTCCGTCGGGAAATCTTCCGTTACGCTATGATACCGCACGCGGCCACGGAGATATTATTTATGACACACTTCGTAATCGTATTCGGCATGCACGCGGTCTCCTACGTACACCTACGTATACGTATGTATGCACGTACCTACCTACCTACAGAGCGCGGCCTCGCATGCGCTCGTAATTACTCAGCGCTTGTGCGCATTAATTTCGCGAAATAGCATCGTCAATGAGAAAAACAAAAAAAAAAAACAAAAAAAAAAAAAGAGAAAAGAGAACAGCAACGAAAAAAAAAAAAACACTCGTCTCTTACGGAAGAAATGCTGATAAAACGTAATTATTTCGAAGCAATTACACGGTAATTTCGCGCGGAAAATAATATTACATTGTTATAAGCTTTTAAAGCTCCGTATAGGGAATTACAAGGTGTGAATAATAAGTAGAGTGCACACACGTTTCTCACACACACAACACACACATACATTGCGCGTAACGCAATATTTAATTATATTGTATTATTATCATCAACTGACACACATAGAGAGAGAGAGACTTCTTAAAATTAAGTTATCGGGAATGAAAGAGTTGACGGGAGATACACACACACACACACACACATCGGAATCGATATCCTTTCTTTCCGATGCCCTGTACGACTATTTGTACGAAATCGATGTACGGCAATAACGACGTTCTCGCGCGATCGATTTCTATAATGAATAAAAAAGTCTAGGAATAATATTGTTGCAGACTCCGGTGCTTAAATTAAGGATGGCATTTGCTAGATTAATCATGAGACAAAGTGAGTGTGTGTGCAAAGGCGGCTCACAGAACGTGAATCGATATTCCTCGTCGTACACCGCGATATTCTCGTCGTTGCGTCTATTTTTTCTATCCAATCAGCTCTCTCAGATAAAATCCACGTTAATCGGCCTGATCAATCGCTAGATCGGAACGCATGCACTCTCTTTCTTCAAGAGACAGCGAGAGAGAGAGAGAAAGAGAGAGAGAGAGAGGGAGAGAGAGAGAGAGAGAGAGTCTTGATTTTACAACACAAACACAAAGGAAAATAAATAATAAATCCGGCCGTATAAAGAAAGTTCAACAACAATAGAAATATTAATGTCGAGAGTTAGCCGGCGGCGGAGTTAGCTGGTTTTGTGAACTTCGAAAAACTGCATTCTAAAACTTAAGAGGGAAAAAAGAAAAAGAAAGAGAAAAGATGGTCACGCGACAGAGATTCTAAGAATTCAAACTTCCACGCCGTTATTAACGTCCGGTAGAAATCGGATGCGTTTTCTAAGTGGTCCAAATTAGTTAGTTTTTTTTTGTGCGATATATCAAATTGGTCAAATAATCTGTGTTAAATAAATCTGGCACGCGAATTCTTTGTGGAGTTTGTTTTCACAAATGAGTGACCCGTGACGTTCAATGTGTTAATTTAACCCCTTTCCGTATAATAAGTCAGACTCGTGGTACCGATTACGGGCCAAACATGAAAAGAACATGAAAAAAAAAAAACAAAAAAATAATGTTATTTTGGCTCGTTTCGCGAAAGACTTTCCGCTTTGGCTCGCGTCTTGCCACACCGATTCGTACGGGAAAGGATTAATGTAATGTAACATATACGTTTATGCACATTTTTCCCTTTTTTTCGTGCGGTACTATCTTTACGCATCTGCACGCTATAACGAAAGTAGTTCGTACACGTCGCGTACAATTTAAAAATCGAACAGTGCACGTTAGAGTCAATAATCGATACTACGTAGCGGGATACGCGGCGCTTCGAAAAGCCGGTGACCGCGGCGCGTGGATTAGAAAATGCAGCGCGCGCGCGACGAGCGCGCACATCCCCTCGCAACCCCGCTTCTTTTTTCGCCGATACCTTCGTGTCGGTCGCACGTGACCTCAATGGCGCCACAGGCGAGTACGACGGCCCTGATACACCGTGACCGTACGGCGCGTCGCGACGCGGCTCGACGGAGCATGCCGAGGCCGGCCGACGGTGCACGAGGGCGTAGCGACGGCAACCACGTTTCTACCCTCGTTCCCAGTCCGTCGTGGTGTGTCTTGTCGGTCGCGCCGGCACGTCCGACCGAACCACGCGCCGCTGCTCTGTTTTCTCTCCCTCTCTCTCTATCTATCTCTCTCTCGCTCTTTTTCTACCTCCCGCCCTTCTCGTCCGACCAACCCTCCCCTTGCCCCTCTGGTACTCGACATTTTTTTCGGCGAGCCACGCCGGCATCCGCGGGGGTGTAGAGCCACGTTTGCACGCGCGCGGTGCGTGCACTCGCGAGTGCAAGTGGTATAATTTTTTTTTTTTTCCCCCATCAAACTCTTTTTGACGCGAGAGTTATGTTGTTGCCGTGCGATCTGCCCCGTGCACTGTGCGCGTCTTGAATTCGACCGGGGGTGAATTGCGGGTGAAGGTTCGCGCATCGCCCGGCGACGACGACGACGACGACGACGACGACAACGACGACGACGACGACGACAACGAGGGTGGAAGGACGGACGGGCGATGCAACGCGGCGCAGGGATGAACGTGCTGGCTGCGTGCTGCCGTCGCCCCGGCGCGCGGGGACGTTAAGGTAAGAGAGTTCAACGAACCACAGCGATTGCCGCTACCACGCGCGACTTTCACCCCTTGCCGCTCCATCTTCTCTTTTCTCTCTCTTTCTCTGTTTCTCTATGCACTTCCAAAGAGAAGGAAAAGGGCTGTTTACGAAGTTTCACGGAAACTCGCGAATTGTTCTGAACTTTAATCATTGCGGCAGTGACAGATCTATCTCCAGTGATATTTTAGAAAATGTCAGAGGAAAGAAAGTCAAGCGTAATGGTTTTCTGTATGTGTGTATATATATATATATATGTATGACTGCACGACTCCGAATTTAACAACGCTAGATTTGTGTTCACCACCGTGAAACATAAATCATATATATATATATGCATTTGTCTATGTATGGCACGCTGTGTGCGATATAGAGAAATTCTAAACTTTCATATTTCAATTTGTAATAATAATACTTGTTTAAAATTGTTTGGAAGTGTTTTCATCCGTTTATGTTGTGTTTACAATGTCACACGTGAAGTGCCGCGCTTCTGTTTTCCTCAAACATTTTCTCGTTACACGGAATATAACTCGTATCATGTATTATTTCGCTCGTTGATAAAGCAAATTATAGTTTCAGATAATGATGTGTGCGCTCTGTGAGATGTCAGTAACGTTACTCAGAGATCTAATTTCATTCACTCTGAGCACACACACACACACACACACACGTGCGCATTATCCGCACACATCAACGGACGATATAAATTAACGCAACTCGAGTTTTGCACTTTATTCTCGTACAGGTTTGCAAGACTGGTTTATCGTAAATTTGTTTTTATTTTTTTCTCGCGAGTTCTCGTGATATTAAAGAACTTTTAAATATGCAGTCGTGTCTCCGGAAATGAGGAGAATAATAAAGCGTTGTTTTTAAAAATCGCAAGAAAGTTTACGGCCAAGTGTGCTCCAAACGATTTGACCCGCGATAAAAATCGCAGTCGCCGTTATTTTCACACTGGCGTGGTTATATGCAGTTTAATTTTTTCGTTCTTTTTTATTTTTTTTTTTTTAGTTTGCAATTTGTCGGCGAAAATTCCGCACCGGGCTGTGCTGAAAGAGGGGAAGTAGGAAAAGGCGGGGTGATTAATGGTATCGATGACTGTCGAGAATTGATTACGTGATCAACGAAAGTTCAAGTCACGTAATACAAGCGGCTAGGAAAAATAAACGCGCCGCCGCGCGCGTTGTAGGTTTTAGTATCTAACCCGGAGAATGCTCTGGCAATGATTTCGAGGTCGATTACCCTAGAGATTTACTTTGGTGGTGCTATCGCGTCCACGAGAGCACGTTGAATGCGTTTATCGATTTCTCCGAAAATACACTACTATATATACGTCTACCATATATATATATATATATATATATGCTGCTTCGAACAGAAAAATACAGATACCGCAGATATCGCGAAACTGTTTGTCTTTCGGATTTTTTTGAAGATAAGTTTTTTTTTTCATCCGTATAAGTATTTTCTTTTGTTTCTTACATCAAAAAAACTATTACAAGTTTGACTTTTTAGGTTTCTAATATTTTACTTTTTAATATGTTACAAGTATTGTCGTATTTTTGTATTTTTTTAAAAAGAAGAACTGTAATTTTGTTAAAAATAAGTGTTCAACTCCAGACGATTAAAAAATTTACAATATTGAAAAATTTACAGACTTGAACAATCGAAACATATCGATTCACATATAATTTTAGATGCACAGAGACACAGTCACTTTTTTTCGGAGCGGTTCTTCGTCGTTTCGCGAAGCGTGAAATTGGCGTTGTGCTTAATTTCCACTGTCGTATAAACGACGACGGGACTAACGAATCAGAATTGTGGAAAGGCGTTCGTTCGTCGTTCGGCGACCCCTCAAAGTCAAATATAGCAGCATAAAGTTGGAGATGGGACATTACACTCGGAGGTTATTGCACCTGGCGCTGCACTAAAATTATAGACAAGATATCGACAAAGCGATAACAAATTTACGCGTTTTGCGAGATATTTTAAAATCCATCGAAACAACTAGTTCTTCTCGGAGAAAAGAAAACTCGAGACAAATCCTATCTTTTTCGTATTTTTCAGTTTCTTTTTTTTCTTTTTTTTTAAAGACGCGATCTCGTGTTTCTTTGGTGTCAGCTGTATTGTCACGTGACAAGTCACGTTTGGTTAAAAAAATAGATGACATTTGTTTCAGCGGTACAAAGCGCGAAGCACATTTCTTCACCTCTTCTTTTGACGGGAAAGAACAGAAGCGGGAACGTCGTAAAAACTTCATCCCATTCCTCTTATCGATATATCTTCTCCACTCCCTCTCGCTTGAACACGAATTATCACGGTGTAGGGGCGCGTCCCGAACGGGGAAATTAATGATCGAAACTCCGATCTAAGGACCCGAGAAAACTCTTTATGATCAGAATATGAATGAAGGAAATAGAGCTGCTTTATGTAAGTCGGTTTTGATAGAGCGGGTTGTGAAATAGACACAATTATCGTTTCCTCGGTCTCGTTTGTAACACTATCTTTCGTCGGATGTTTTTCTTGCTTTCGTCTTTGTGCGCGCAGAGTCTCTAGATAGACGCTTAAAATTACAGAAAAGTATTGCACAGGTTTTTATTCGCTTGTTCATTGTGAATTCTATTATACGTCGCGCGATGGTCGTCGGACTTTTATCGCGCTCCGTTATAACGCTAGTATCTTTGCTCACAAGACAACATGGATGCATCTTTCACAATTGCGTTTTTTCGTTTTCAGTTTTGTTCCCTACGGACGGTCTGCTCTCTGACACACATTTTTTCGCGAAAAAAGAAAAACGCAGAAATTTACATTTGTACGTACGCGGTGTTCTCTAAATACGCTGTTAAAACTGAGATTTCTCCAGCTTAATATCGATATACAGCGAAAAAAATCTCATTTAGGTAAATTTCTTTTCGTTTGGAAAAAAAGATATTTAGATTTTTGTTTTTTTTTGTTTTGAAAAAATGACCTTGTTATTTAATCCGTCGAAATATACGAGAAATGCGTTTTTATCCCAAATCTCTCTCTCTCTCTCTCTCTCTCTCTCTCTCTCTCTGTCTTCCTGCATCTTTTCGTCGTTCTGAGTAATTAAAAATAAATTTCTTTAATTACTTTTTTCCAAAAAAAATAACAGATTATATACGGAAAAATCGACTTGAAAAATTATAAGCCGCAAAACGTAGTTTTGCGACTTTTCGCCGTGTTGACTCGAGGTTTTACCGCATTCAGAGAGCTTTTTTTTTCTCAGTATGAAAGGCTTACCGCGGGGTTCAAGTGTCCGAGATAAAAAGAAGGTATGAAGAGGGAGAGAGAAAGAAAGCGACACGCAAAAATCTGGTGCAAAGCTGTTCCTGCCTGTTCAGCCGTCTTATAAAATTCACAATTGGGATTTTGCACCTGAAATTTTATGTGTCTACATATTGATTCACACAGTATTTCAATGCGGATATGGCAGTTCGTCGTTTTAATAATAATAACTTGTCTCGCATAAAATATTCGAGGAACTTCAGTCTTAATTTCAACGATAAACACAGCCGAGTTTCCCTAATGAAGCGTCGGGGAAGCTGGCAGTTATGAGCAATCGCGACGACAAATATTTCGAAGCTTCGCGTCTTTCAAAATTTTCGATTTTCGTTGTTTGAAAATTTTGCAGAAGCGTTATTTTTTTTCAATTTATTTTCTTTCAATACTTATCTCACATCTAAAACGAAACGTAAAGCAAACGTATCTTCGGGGAGCTATACTCGCGTAACGACGACGATCGGGACAAACACGCGATCGCGTTTTCATCGTTAACGATGTGTACCAAAGATCTTCTCGCGATGGCACGTTTCGAGTCACGTATCGATCTCTCGTCTTCCTGTGCATTTATAAACTCGGAGCGCTAGGTACATTCCGCGTTATGTTCTATTATGCTACTGTTTTATAATAGAAATGATTCCATATATGTATATATGTATATATATATATATATATATATATATATATATATATATATGTATGTANCTTATGTTCTGCACAGTTTTTTTTAATCTAATTATCGACGACCAATGCTGATAAATCTAGATTCCATATATGTATATATGTATATATATATATATATATATATATATATATATATATATATGTATGTACGTATGTATGTATGTATGTATATACATACACACAATCTAGACCACGTTTGTGTTTGCCTTTGATGAAGAAACCCATCAGAACACCCACACATTTACGTTCCAATCACAATATGGTCGGTAAATAATAAAGCAATACTCCGAATCGGGAGGTTGTAAAATCGATATGAAAACATCGTTTGAATATGTTTTAATTTCACATGAAATAACGGAGCGTATAAAAAATGTCGTACGCTACGAGTATTGATGTGACGCGTGTATAATGATGTTTAAACATGACCATCACTCAATAGTATACGAGTATTATTTTAATGCCTGACAAATAGTATGCCAATTAATTTGCAAAAGAAATATTTGTGATATACTCTCGAATAAAAGGGCAAAAAAATTGCGACGTACGTTGAGGTAAAACTCGGTCAATTTGCAGAGGTGTGAAGAGTAATATGTAATGTCGAGATTCTCAGATTGCGCGTATATCTCGGATTTTCACTTCGTACACGTGTATAATTCAAAAGGATCGTCCGTCTGACTCAATCCTGTCTCGCGCTATTATGCGCGGTCAGAGATCGTTGGATATGGTCGGCGGGACCTTCTCTTTAAGCTCTTTAAGTCGTTAAGCTTCGACTCACGTAAATGGAAGGCTCGCGTGCGTGTTGCGTAAACGGAAAGCACATGTGTGTGCTTTTATGTCGCGCTTACTTCGGAAGCAATAATCTTATCATTAATAGGTATAATCCGGTAAGAGTTTTGCGACGGGAGAACGAACGTTTCTCTACATAATTTATGATGTATTTCGAAATCCATTTCTGCGAAATAGTTCAGAGTTATGTTGTACGGCCACTTTTGCGTCGTTCGAAAATTCGCAATTATTGAGACACGTAAAAGAAAAAAAAAATATTTGTTTTTCCGTTTACAAGACAAATATTTATACAAGTGCATCTGTCTCTCCAAAAAACCAACCCCACTTTTTATATACATTTTTCCTTGTTTTTGCGTCTCTCAAAAAACCAACTTTGATATATTATCGCGTCGGGCCGATATTATCTTCTCATTTGATATTCCGCCGATAACTCACGAATAAATAAATAAATAAATATATATATATATATATATATATATGTGTATATATATATATTCCAATCAATAGCAGGATAAAATATCCTGAGATACGTCAATCTCTCAGGTCTAGCGTGTCCCGATCATGCATACGCACAAGAACGTGTAATCAAGCGGCGAAAGGTCGCACTCGTCACGGTGGCTGTTAAATTATTATGATTAACCCGGTACAATCTGCGCGTGCGGCAGGTTCGGGCTCCGATTACGAGTCCGTTCTGTGATTAATGTTTAAGCGTCGCCTGGTTTTTTAAACAGATTATAGCTCGTCGTATCGATCGGTTCGACGGAATGACGTTGGCATTCACGTACTTAAAGAACGGTCAGACAGGAGTTTATTTCGAGTCGTCGTCGTCGTCTCCGTCCGTGACTTTGGATGACTTTACGACGACGTGCATGATGAAATCATTTATCAGTCGACAAGCGCGATATTACACGCGCGAAAGATATAACGCGCGTGATTGTTACACACAGTGTGCGAAGTTCATTTACGCGATGACTGCCAAAAGCAACATTAAGAGCCGCGATACACACACGTGGAACAGTTGTAATATATTTATGTTGTGGGATGATTTCGCGAACGATATTATATATTTCACTTGTTATCTTATAAGATCAGTATATATCAACACCTTTTCTCTTTTTTTAGAACTTAAACAAATATTTACTGATGAAACGATATTTCGATTATGAGAGAAAAAGAAAGAGAGAAAGAAAGAGAGAGAGAGAGTAAATTAAACATTACAAATAAAAGATATGAAAAATAGATTACATAAGAATAAACAACGATTTCTTTGATTCTTTTTTTCTGCTCTCATCTCTTGTATTCTTATTGTATACTTAAGAAAGTGTTTGTAAAGCTGCTGGTAAAAGTTTGTCATACGGCTATGTATATACACGAGCTTGATAGATCGCTAATCTGAAAATATACTTCACGTCGATCTTACTTAGTGTGTATATTCGCGTAGAGTGACCGTAAAAGACGGAGTCGTTAAGAAACAATTTTAGAGAGACTGGCGTTCAAAGTTTATAGCAAACTGCAAATAATGCGCATAATTCACACACATAAACAAATTTGCGTGAAAGCGTTAACCTTTCGAAACAAGTTCCGACGAAGAAAGGCATATTCGAAACTTTCGCACTTGCGTGAACTTTCGCATTATCATAGAAATTGCAACGCTATTGTTACCGCAATAAAGAGTTCAGAAGGAATTCTTCCGACTTGCTGCTCTAGAGAAGTTGCTTACCGGATTTTATCTTAGCATCGACACAATTTCTCTCGGAAAAATTTACGCCACGCGCGCGCGGCAATTTGAATGCGCGTTAAATTAAATGCGATTGTCGCAAAGTAATTTGTCCATTATCCTAGCTAATTAACACCGAACGTTTGACGACATTAATTATCATTATTGTAAATTATTTATTTAAGAGATGATTGAAAATCGCGTTTAATATGGCGAAACGCATATCGGTGACTTGTTTGTCAAAATTGCTTTGTGTAACGTTCGAACGTTGTTTTACGGTATCTCAAAAACTCACAAGGATATAATTTCATCCAAATTTATCTGAATTTAATTGTGTGTCTTTACTTGTATACTATATATAGATAACTGGAAAATTGCTGAGAGATATATATATACGCACAGCAATTTCGAGTAATTCCTGCAGTTTGTCGCGACATCTGCGCGCACGAAGAAAGATGATTTACTTCAACACTCCAAAGAGCACTCCGATTACATGCATGCAAGACGATTCGGTTGCATACGAAATTGCACTAATGTGTTTCTGTGTGCGTGCGTGGGTTGCATAATTACGTTCCACGTATACGTACACGGGAACTGATGTAAGTCCCGCCCTAATGAATTTTCGATAATCGATTCGTCTAACCGAAATACACTGATGCGTTGTAGTAACCGGCCGCATTCGACTGCGCAATATGCGTATTGTTTTTTTTACATCGACCATGGAGAGGTTTTTGTTTTTCCTTGCATTTCATGCGAAGCTTTGAATAACGAATTGTGTACAATATTTTTCCTCGTGATTAGTTGCGAACATTTCCGCTTTCCCGGTTTCAACAATGCTCATTACGGAAAGCGCGCTTTTATATTTCAATTTAGTTCAAGTATATATGCGGCTTATTAACCACATATGCAGGTATTTGCTAACAAATTCGTATCGGCGTATTATAGAGCCGCTTCAAATTGTAGTTCTGAAACAAAAATTATTAATGCTAACAGGATTTATTAGTTGTCAATTAAATAAATTTATTATAAACTATATAGATATGTGTTAAATTTTAATTGTTATAATTAATTGTTATTAAACACCAAATATATTGACAAATATCGCGATATCCAGTGTAATTATTCAAACATCAAATACTGATACAAATCCTTCCGCGATTCAATTTGCCACAAACAAATCCATTTATTTAAAAATACTATTGCCGCAACAACGCGCTTGCAAAGTGAAAAAACATTGCCGGCGTCAGGTTCTCGTTCCGAAATGTAATAGTCTTATTGCACACGTGAACGCGATGAGATACGTTTGCTTTGCCGCCGTTATTTAACATCGTGATGTGTGATGTTTATTATTTATTTTCATCATACACATGGAAATACGCGCGAGCGAAAGAGACATACAACGAAATCGTGCAAAACATATAATTTAGCTGCGCTCCGAGAGAAGTCAGTTTTATCGCAAGCGATTCGATGGGTCGTGTTAGGTGATCGTGTTCTCCTCAAGACTTGCATATCAAAAAGTGTTCCGCGATAATGTTTCTTGGTTGATAGAGCTCGTCTCGCGCTTTTCCTAGTTTTACTATCGACATTCTGTCAAGACTTCAGCGCGGCAAAAGCGTACCGCCAAGATACGACAAAAATAAAGTTTGTGTTAACTGAAAAACACGACCGCAATCAATCTCTCCATTAAAAACTTGATTACGCCATAAAAGAAGCAACGCGACGGAAAAACCATATTTAGGTTAAAAATTGCTACGTACATATTTATTTTTTTTTTTTCAGAGAGACATTACTCGACAGCAGGCGCATAAAAAAAAGATGACAAATTCAACGGAACCGACTGTTTATCTTGTCGACAGACATTAATGCATTTTACATGCGCGCACTTGAAGAATAATCCAATCTACGTGTGAAATATAATCTACACATAACATATCGAATTATTATTATTTTTTATTTTTCATGTAATTTATTTTCTTCGTGAGTTTTTCGGAAAATAGTGAAAGTTCGAAGAGGAGAAATACATCCACGAGACGAGCGCGAGCGCGAGCGCGCGTGCGGCTTTCTTCTAGTCTTAATAAGTTTCAGAGCGAACGAGGTCACGTGTATCACACGTAAGATATACGCCTGCGGTGCGCGCATATACCTTCATGTGTGCACAGTAAACTATACGCGGACGACGGGGCGGATGCCGAAGCTTCAATGTGGTTCGGGCGCGAACGAAATAAACGGGCGTTGAAACACATATGGAGCAACGGCGGAATTACACATAACGCGCGACAGCCTTCGGGGTTCTGTACTCTCTCCAACCTAAATAAGACGTCTCCAAATTCGCCGGAGAGAATATCAAAAACAGAGAGAGAACACGCGCGATTTCGGCAAAATGAGAAGCAATAAATATCGGAAGAACTCACGCGGTGCGCAAAAATTCGAGAAAAAGTCGTAAGATTGACGGATTTTTGAGAGAGATGGATTCTTGAAAGACACATACATAATTCTTGCGGAAGAATGGAAGAATACAGACAATAAAGAGCGAAATATATCTTCGAGAAGAAGACTGTGTTCTGAGATACTCTGTATCCTTTTATATCATCGCGCGCGATGTTGAAACAGAATAATCGATTTTAGTAGATTCCGGGGGTTGTGCAGAGGCCTATTCGATAGCGTCGAAGTAAAGCGACCTCGAAACAGTGGGTTCACTGCGGCGAATTAATTTCCATTTCAACGCGCGTCGTGATATATAAATCCCATCAATGAATTAAACGGTCTCAAAAGATAGACGATGGAAAATGTAGGCCGCGACGCGCGGCATGTAAATATATTATATTTTGCGGAGGATATTCTTGCGGAGTCACCGGAAGCTTGTCCGCGATTTATTAATCGCTTCTAATTGCGCTTGAATTATTTCATAGCATGATGACCTGGCGAATTAAGCGCCGCGTTTATTTCCTCGCGTGATGAAATTTCGAACGATATACGTGTTGTGCCAAGTGTCGCGGTTTGTTCCCGTCAAAACAAATTGCAACAAAATGAGGAATATAACTGTCTTCCGTGAGGAAACTTTACCGCAAACGTATGACTCTGAAATGTTTCATCGATCCTTTTATTTATCGGATTAAATGGAATTTTATTATACAATAAATAATACATTATTTATTCTAGAGAGAGAGAGAGAGAAAGAAAGAGATTTTGAGATTAAAAGAGAACTAAATTTCGCGATTTAAAAATATTTAAATTTCGACCGAAGAGTTAATTAAACGTAGAAACAGCGGCGTTGCAGCAATATTTCGACAATTGAAACTGACGATAAAATCTTTCTTTGCAAAGCGAGATGGCATCGGGAGTTTCTTGCGATATATAAATGTCGGGCATTCACGACGTCTGACAGCGTTTGAAATTTAGGCTGCGAAGATAAGCTTTTTCGACGTAACTTACAAATTACAAAAGGAACGTTGGCTATATCCGTCTTTCTCGCTGGTCTGTTGTCCGCGATTTATCGTTCGTTTTGCCTCGTCGTAATTCTCACAGCCGATTTCGGATGAACTCCGGAATCGGCTGTCTTCCCTGTGACCTTTTCCCTCAATGGGGCGAAAAATACAGAGTGGAGTGTGTCAATGTGTGTTAAGGGATAATAGCTCAGAACGGGTCACGCAGTTAAAGTAACGGTAGCAAATCACCCTTTGGGTTTAAGCAGGTATAGCCTCGGTCGAATAATCTCGGCTCAGGACGAACGAAGAGAGGTAAGGAGGAGTGACGTTATTTCATTAGCCCGGCGGATTAATGAAGCACGGCTGCGCGTGTCTTGAGGCGCAAAAATTCCCGTATAATCCGATCAGTCATTAGAAGCGTTTTACTTTGTTCGCTAATTACGCCCGAAAGTTGTTAAGGGATTATTAAATGAAGCTTGTTTATGAAATACGTACGGACAACGTGTCTCTCTAAATAAAAAAAAAAAACCTCATCGAGTGCTAAATTATGACCACACACATGATGAGAAATCGAGATGTGAAAAGAAAACGCGATTCAAGAAACCGCGCGTATAATATCCGTTTACGCAAAATGCGTAATTCGATTTAATTAAAACGCAATTTAATTTTTAACTTACACAATTCGTTTCCCGCGCGCGCACAACGAAACGATGAAATAAACCCGTATTTTCAAACAACAACAACTAAACGTTTAAACGGAGAAACAACGTGTGTTACGGAACGACAAACAAGTGGAATAAGCAATGCGATCACACATTTAACATATCTACCTACATTTGGTTCACATTTACAATGGAATAATATATACGTGACATTATGTAATTTGTTTAATTAAATTGTCGCGCGCTCGCCGACAATTAAACACACGTCGGTTTAAAATACAACGAAAAATGTTAAACGTTAAAAACTCTCGAAATTATACATCGCCGTCTAAACACGTCAGATATCGGAGTTCGAGAAAAAAGAACACACAGAGGAGAGAATCGTTCAGCGCTCATCGATCTCGTTCTCCGCCCCGATAGAGCTCGGCTCTATCGCGGGCTTGCACCTTAATTTTCGTGGGCGAACTTTAACACTATTAACTCTGCCTTTCTCTCTCTCTCTCTCTTTGTTATCTGACTTCGTTAATCTCAAACTCCCCGAGCGATATGTCAATCCGTTCTCTCTTTCTCTCTTTCTCTTTCTCTCTCTTTCTCTCTCTCTCTCGCTCTCGTTGTAACTTCGAAATGTCGATAGATTTATCGAAACGACGATCGCGCGCGCACGTATGCACATGACCGCGTGTCATTACGTGTCGCTTTTATGTGCCGCCGTCACGAATATAACTATCGCGCGAGAACCATCGCGCGTAGAAACTTTACAACACCTACCGAGAAGACTCACATTTAGTCAGGACGCGACACCGGTGCAATGTGTGATCTTGAAATTTCGCGAAAACCGCTGCATCCTCCCGAGCATATAACTCACGATGCAAATTCATGAGACGGAGAGAAATTCGAATTTAGATATAGATTTTGCTTTTATTAGCGTATTCGTATACGCTTGCGCACGGTAAAACTCTTGCTCTGAATTTAATTCGACGCTGTTTATACGAGAACGTGAAACTTGCTCGTCCGTTCGTTTAATTTTTCAGTGTTTGGTGAAAGCACGGGGGGAGGGGTTTTTCTTTCGCTCCACTCGTCTCTCTCCCGATCCGCAGTGCTCCTCTTGTGCGCGCGTGACCTTTTGCTCGCTTTTTCGCTTTAATTGAACTTTATTACAATCCTTTAATCAGCTTCGATAAATTTAACCGGCGCGGTTTCGGTCAGGGAGCTTTTTATCATCGTGTGCCGACGTTATGGTGCAGCAGCAACAGCAGCCGGAAGGAGGCCAGGTGCGACGTTTGAGTTCTCTCAGAAAATTTATGTCGCCATATGAAATCCGCTTCTATAAAGAGAATTCTATTCTTCTTCTTCTTCTTCTTCCGATACGTCTCACACATATTAGAAAATAAAATTGCTTAAATCGTCAAGTTCAGAATATTCGGATGTAAAATAAATTTCCTTTTAATTGCTCATCGTTTCGGATAGAGTGGCGTTTGATTAAAATTTAGTTTGTTTTCGCGTCAACGAGCGGTTTTAATTGGTTCGTTTGTCAACTTCCGCGAAACGTTTCGTTCTTTCATTCGATCACGCCACTTATCGGAATCCAAAAATTTGTCGTTTACGGTTTATCTCGCCCTCCCCCCTCCCTTGTTTTTACTCGCCGAGAGATAATTGGCAAATCGTTAGCGATGCGACTGTACAAAAACTGTTTGTAGGTTTGCGATATTTCGTTTCATAAAGTTTATTTTAGAAAAAAACCTTTATTTGTAAAAGTTTGTGAAAAACCAGGAAAGAGAAAAAAATATTTTTGCAAGAAAAAAATATATTTACATTTTGTGTGTTTACTTTTTATTTGTCTTTTACATTTCGCGCGTATTACGCGCGCCGGGGATTTATCGAATGCTTTTCTCTCTTTAACAAATGCGCGTAACGCAAAATAACACGCGGATTTTCTCGCCGGTTCGCTTTCTCTCTACGTCGCTTCGCTTGTCTCGGATAAATCGGCCGTAATGAGCCAATCAGCGCTCACGCCTAAATAAACAATCCCAGATACGGACGAGCACAGGAAAAAAACGAGCGGTTCCTTCTCCTTCTCTTCTTCCTCGAGCTTGTTATATTATATTATGTTTTTATTCGCTCGCAATTTCCGGGCATGGAAAGGAAGGAGATACGATTCGTTACCTTCGCGCACACTCTTTTACTCTCTCTTTCCCCGGCACGTACTTTTTCATCTCTGCAATCCCTCTCTCTCTCTCGCACGCGCGCGCGCGCGTGCAGAAATCCGACACTCGATTTCCACTTTATTTTGATCTCTATGTCGCGCGCGTTTTTCATCTCGTTTTTCCCTATCGGACATGTTTTTTTGTCATTTATTTTTCTATTATTAATATTTCGACCTTTTCTCTCACTCTCCTCCGGCTGTCCTCCTTGTCCCGCAACTCTGATTGCAGCGTTGTTTTCTCATCCTCGTTTTTTCTTTCCGGAATGATAAAAAAATAGGTTCGCGCGCGCGTTGATCAGCGTTTACTCTATCGACCGAGTTTTTATCTGATCCGTCGTATATTAGCGAGCTTTTACGCGCGCATAAAACGCCGCGGCAAACGAAGTGCGTCGTTACGTCGTCGTCGTCGTCGTCGTCGTCGTCGTCGATGTTAACCCTTTGCCGTATGTGTGCCGTTGGATTAACTATATACGCGAAGGTTAATATTGTATTCACCATCGGTCATTCGGCCTTTGTTCCTCGCGTTATCGTGTATGTATTGTATTTTTTTTGTTTTTGATGCCGGGTCCGTTGGAAATGGAAAAAAAAAGACACTCTTATCTTTGTGTGTATGTGCGTGTGTACAGTACAGTATGAATAAATAAGATACATCGCGTTTGCGTTTACTCGCGGGAAAAACAGTTGTTCGCAAGAAAGAAATGACGGGCAGACACTCGAGAAAGAAAGAATACTACAGAGAGTAGCTCTTCTGTCCATAATTTTATTTTCCAATCCCGCACAGAGACGAGAGAGAGAGAGAGAGGGAGACGCGGGCAATAATGGCCGCGCGATAGATTCCGGAAAAAGCATTTGCGACGGGTGGTTTCCATTAGAGTCGTTCGCTTCCGGAAATGTTCTTAACTAACGCCATCAGGTTTTGTGCACGTGGCGTTAGTCAACGCGTGCGACGCTTCTTGCAAAGTTGTTTAACTTCGCTTCGAGATCTTTGAGAAGTATCTATCTTGATTATATATATATATATGTATATACTTTCATTAAATTGGCGATCACGTCATGCACGTTGTCATGAATGCAAAGAGAAAGAGAGAGAGAGAGAGAGAGATGGAAAGCGAAAAGAACGTAATTTCTTTTATTAGATACGAAGTTCCGGTTTTGCATATAGAAAAAGGATAGGAAAATGTGTACGCGCATTCCAAAAATATATTTATTCGCATGGCAACGGTCTTTTGCGGGCAAGAAGAGATATATACGTTCGGTGGAGTACGGTTATTCGCTATTAAATTTTCAGCAGATGTTAAAATGCATATATTGTTAAATATATTTACCGATAACGAAGGTTCGCAGCATACCAAATAGGAAATAAAGTTCCGTAATTATACTTTCTCTCATATTACTTCCGACCAGCGGCGAAGGATTAAGAAGAAACAATAATACGTGTTATCAATATTAATTGCATTATATAAATGCGGAGTTTGCGTTCAGATTTTTCTGGTTGTTTTAGAATATTGAAACAAAATGAAATTCATAACGAAATATCGTAAGAAGAAAAAAGAGGCTCGAAAAAGAGGTAATATCGATGTGAATTGTTTCGCGTTATTAATGACTTTTGTTTATATGCTCGTGCACGCATTTGTATCGTATATTTAGCTGCGTAATAATTGACAACTAGTACATTATATATTTCGCGCACGAATTCCGTGTGATTGAAAATCGTACATAATTAAGGCCGCGCAGGCAAAGCACGAAATTTTGTGATTGTGTGTGTGTGTGTGTATGTGTATGTACGAAGATCGTTATAATTTTCGGTAGCGCGTGAAATTTATTGCTCCTCAGTGGCAAGCTTGCGCGAAATTCCGACAAGATCCGGGGTTATATAAAATTATATACGTACTAGAGAACGCGACGTTTTTGGGCCGCCAGACAAGGGCCGCTTGATTTTTGTTATTTATGCAGCAGCAAGTCCTCTCTCTCCGGCGACCTATATAAAATGGCATTATGCACAAGAATTGTGTGCAGAGAAAACGTTCGGCTTGGGACTGCTTAAAAAATATAGGAAGAGAGAGAAACGTTACGCAAGATGTTTTTCCCGGATGAATTCTGGTGCTGCTTCATACGCGTCGCGCGCGCGCGCGTAGTCGACAAAAATTTCACCGTGCTTTCATTTGATTGAGCTGAGTCCGCGCTGCTGCCGGTAAAAAAAAAAAAGCGTTATTAATCTCAAACTTGTATTCATATGCGAGAATATGGTCGACGGGATAATAATCTCTTTTTTCTTTATTTGGTAAGAAAAAAACTAATTAACTTGTATATCTAAAACTCTATAATTTAAAGATAAAATCGAGCTGTAATTTATCCGGTGGTAGTAGTTAATTAATTGTACAGATAACTTTTTGCACAACACAGTACTTGAATAACGCGGTTTACAAATTGTAATAAAATAAAGTTTAACCCCGTTTTTTTCAATATGCGCGCGCTTATGCATGGCATTTTGTTACAATTTGTAAACGCGTTTTACGAGAATTATCTATAGAATTAAATTGATATTTCTAAATGTCTGTAAATGGAACGTTTCGATCATTCTGTTTTGATCATCTTCAGCCAATCTGTATACAAATATAATACACAAATAATTCTTCATATTCTTTATAAATATGTCATTAAACATATGTATATTATTACTAATTGTTATTAAACATATAATATTACTAATTGTTATTAAACATATACTATTGCTGAAATTTAAAAATGATCTTAAACTTTACATATCTCACTATATCAACTCAAAAATTGTAACCGCATGTCAACAATTTAAATATGTGAGTCAGTATTTGGTTCGACGCTAAGTTTTGCAATAAAAATGTCATTTTAGCGAGTATAAAGTAGTTGACTTGAACATAAATCTAGTCAAATGTGAAAGTTTCGTAACAGCGATTCGTGATCTTGTGCCGATACACACACACGCGCGCGGAGTCAAACTTGAAACGTGTAGTTTGAAACTTGTAAGTGTAGGACAATGTATTTCGGTCATATCGATCGGTCGTGAAGTGGTTTTTCTGATTTTTGTCGTTTCTCTAGTGTGATACATGGGAGAGATGATTCTACACAAAGAATCGATCGTTCGCGCTCCCATTAATGAAAGTAACTTTTTAAGCAGTTAGTACGCGCGCGCGAGCGAGCACGGCCGCAACTCCGTCACTATAAATGATTCAGACTCCCTTCCCCTACACCCTAATTATAGATGCTCGCGTACAGAGCGAGCGTAACGCGCCGATAAAGCTCATAAATCACGGAGATGAAAGAAAACGTGCAGATCATACAGGAGCGCTATGAATATCGATGTTTACGACAAAAATTGACGTCTATCGTTCGTCAAAGTGAGAACACATCAGAAATCGATAAAGAACAAAACAAAAAAAAAAAGAGAAAAAAAAAACAGACTACGGTCAAATGAACGCGCGTAAATAAACTTGAAAAGAACAAACGAACGACAATTATTGTCAGGTGCGTTTTCAAATAGATACGCTTGAACGATCTCTCGAGTTCTCGCACTCCGACAATCTCTCGCAATCCTATCCTATTTTGAAACAAATAATTTTCACGAGTTTTTCTGAACGTTAAAATATTTTTACACGGATCGTAAAAATTACTCGATGATAACGAACGGCAACGGCAAATTGAATTTTTTTGTCTTTCACCGGAAGTACTCGCAGAAATGTTTTCATTAAAAAAAAAAAAAAAAAAAAAAAAATCTGCGCGCAGTTTTGCAGACGCAATTTTCGGCTCTTTCTATAGAGCTCAATTGTTCGTCGAAAACCAAAATGAATGTTCGCTGCGTGTGCACGAATCGCTATATTGATTTATCCTCGTTTATATTAATCGGGCCTATTCCGGAGTCGTGATACAAATTGCCGTTGTCGATACTTATTTGGTTATCGTCGGAGCAGTGACACACACATACACGACAGGCGTACGACACCGAGGTGTTTCGGAGAGACAACCGATATTTTTATATTTTGCGATAATGGCTAATTGCGCATATCGATTTCTGCGCGAATCAAAAACGTGACGGGAAAAAGTTGTTGGAAAAATGTTTCTAGTTTAGATTAAGAAAAAAAAAATACAAAAATCGTTAACGATACGATCGTCTGCGACGACACGCGAATATGTGTGTCACACTGCAAAAAAGAAACTTATACATCAAATTCTGCGGACTAATCAGATTCCCATGTTGAAACGATAAATATTCAAAGGGAAGGAATATTCGCGTGAAATTGCACTCACCTTCCCTTCACGTGTTAGTAAAAAGTCATAAAAAATTTCGAGTTTTGGCTCGACGCCCGAGTTAAATGAATGTTTTATGAACGACAGGACGACGGCTGAAACACGCGCGGCGATTTCTCAACGAGATCTTCAGATTCCTTTGGATACTCGAGGAGAATGCCTCGGGGCATCGTATCCTCTTAGCAAAACCTTGAAACTTTAAAGATTTCGAATTAATCTTTGACACGGTGAATAATGCTAGAGAATCGAAGAGAGAGATATGTGATTCACTTAATTCGAGCTTACAGACTGGGCGAAAGATTTTAGATTTTATTAAACAACAGCCAACAAAAATTCCAATTGTTCGAATGCAAATGTTTTCTTTCATTCGCGCGCGTGAGGATTGAGATTTTCAGATTTTCTCGCGCGTTTCTCTTTAAATCTGGAATTTTCTCGGATTGTCTCCCGTGTTCGTTGCGCATTTCGCGAGGTAATGCCACGCGAGTCGCCGTCGTACGATTTTTCACATTACATCTTGCGAGCGCGCGATGACTTCTTAACTTTGCATTTTCTGAGCGACCGCTGTCTCTTAATATTTGAACCGGGCTCGTAAAATTGCGGATCGATATTGATTTCGGCTATAAATAAAGCGCCAGCGACAGCGATTGAATTTCAGTCGTTCACGAAGCCATCATCAAATATTTCCCGTCGGGCGCCGGTATATTAATAGAGATCACAAAGAGCACACACAGAGATACAAGGAGGCGTGATAATTAACGTTCATACGCCTCGATGAACAATTTAACGCTATTATAAATGACAAGATAAATTGTTTGCCGTAATTGGCGCATTTGGTTTGGCTTTTAGCATCGTAATATTTGTTTATCAAACGATTTTGCGAGGAAAAAATACATCAAATACGATATATATTGAAGTAATTGTAAAACAATCTGTAACGTGCAATGTAATACAATTACGTAAAACGTCGTACCTTCAACATTCTCTCCCTCATGTTTTATTAACGAAGTTGTCCGTGTACGGGAAAAAGGTTGATATTATCGGTAAGACAAATCGGCTGCGAGACAAAAGTGCAATAATTCCGGAAAAGGGAAAGGGGTTGAACGACACTTTAGTACATCGTTGGCATCGTGTTGTGGATCGGCTTTTACATCTGTTCGATTTATGTTATGGCTCATTGAACGTCGACTGTAGTTTCCTTTTTACTCTTTTCTGCCTGTCCTCCGGGTGACGGGGGAATGAAGATCGATATATCGAACCTCTCCGGGAAACAGAGGCGCGCAGACAGACATTTAATTCTTATTTATCATTGGTTCGTTCTCAGTGTCTTTTTCCATCTTTTATTCTTTATTCTCCTTCCGAGAAAGAGAAAGAAAGAAAGAGACAGTTATCGGTGCGAAATCTCGAGCGAGAATTTTCGAGGTTGTAACCGTATCGGATCGGAAATTTCTATACGAGCGTGACGAATATAGAGCCATTATTTATTTTATATAAAAAGCCGAGAAACACAAATTTTCAAATATTTAATTTAACGAAATTCACAATGTCATATGTTGCGTGTGCGAAAAGAATTGATTATGTCCCACAGAAATGTGTGATAAAGCACCTTCGGTTGCAATAAATTTTCTCGATCGAAAAAAAAAAACGCTGCTGACACTACATTATAAATAATTTTCAAGATAAACTTCGCGCGCGAGAGACCTTCTGTCAAAAACATCGAGTAAGGTTCGGCAAAAACACGTGAAGACATCGAAAGAAAAGGGCGATTACGAACGGGGGAAGATTTAGGAAACCATTCTCGGAAGAAGAAACGCGGCTTTGCGTGCACTTTTGAAATAAATCATGGTCGGTTTCTTCCGTCCGTCTCCGCGTCCTTTTTTCATCGGCCTGCAAGTGGAAATTGACAAATAGCGTTCCAGCGCTCGACGTTGGTTCTTGCGTAAAGGAGACGCTCTTTGCGTCTTATTTTTCCGTGAGATAACGACCGACCTGTTCATCGACATCCCGACGTAGCTTCTTCCGAATGTGGACACTATTACGATTAAACTAATTGGCAACTCGCTTTCGGCATTGAGTGTGAGAGATTGATCGAATCTAATAATGGAATTTTTTTATCTCTTGACTTTTTTCGAACTATTTTTTTTTTTTTTTTTTTTTGTTGAGCTCGTGTGCAAAATTTAAATATCCGTGAAGTGTCTCGTGATAATGAAACTCTTGAACTTTTGTGAAACCTATTTTTTTTTTTGAGCTCGTGTGCAAAATTTAAATATCCGTGAAGTGTCTCGTGATAATGAAACTCCCTGTAACAAATCTCTCTGTAATTTAGATACTTTGTGAGATTAAACATTCAGAATTACTGTTTCACGAATGAGATTACATTTTGTGTCCTGCATGTTTTTTTTTTTTTTTTTTTACTCTTTTGTAGAGTAAAAATTTTTTTTTTCTCTCTCTCTCTCTCTGAAAAATATATCACAGAACAAACTAAAACTGCATATATAATTCTCAGAATTATATCCTCGCGTACATTCGCGTCACGCGTAGAGAGAGAAAGATTTCGCGCGCTATTATGTTATATTCATGGCGGACATCATTTACGCGTTGCGTCAGCGAACTGAGAAAAACCGTCTATTTGGTCAAAAGGATATATATCGTATAAAGCTTTGAACCTACAGTTTGTGCGCAACGAACCGTACGGAATACACTCGCAATTGCCTATTCTCAATTGCAGGCTAGAGACCACCTAGCCATATCCCCTCTCAGCGAGCCTTTTCCTCATCGATTCCGCAAAGCCTTGATT
The DNA here is from genome assembly GCF_002006095.1 of Pseudomyrmex gracilis. Lineage (NCBI taxonomy): Eukaryota > Metazoa > Arthropoda > Insecta > Hymenoptera > Formicidae > Pseudomyrmex > Pseudomyrmex gracilis. Next base: position 457,031 of record NW_018020672.1, on the reverse strand, counting down.
GGATTTAGCTCCGGCGATTGAGTCGGTCGGTTCATTACATTAATCCTATAGTATTCAATCCGGCAGTATACGCGCTCTTTGCAGAAAGAACTTAACGTGTTCCCTCTTTCGCGCGCTGATTATAGCGCATCCACCACCGCCAATCGACGATATCAAGCGGTCTACACTTATAATGATTACATACGTACGTACGTACGTACTTGGTTTCTATGGAAAAATTATTCAAAGCGGAGCACAAGGGATTTTTCGAATCGAACACGTCGCGGCGGAGTTTTTTAATTTAATTATAATTTAAATAATGAGAGAAAAAGCGCGATATCACGTAAGTCGATGTAATTACACGTCGTCGCAACAGTTAGCCGATATAATCTTGAGAAATGAATTTTTCATGTACCGCAAGTTACAACGCGGTAATATTTTATCTATTACGCTAAGTGATTGTCATTGTGCCGAAAGAATGATGATTATATTCCGTCGAAAAAGAGGGATCATATCCTACGTCATATTTGTGTCTCGTATTATCCTGTGATTCTCTCTGCAAGTCTCGAGAGAAAATTATTCGTAAATTACTTCATTTTATCACAGTCGTGTGTTTCTTAATCAAATTTTCGTCGAGAATGAACGCGAGCGCGAGATATAATGTACATAATGTAAAATATGTACGCACATAAGTAGTGTACGCGAAAAAGACATTTCTGTTTCTCACGGCGAACCTTCTGATCCATTCGGTGCGCAACGCGCTGCGGTTGAAAGGAGAAGCTATAAATTTCCTGCACTTCCCGTTAAACCAGTCTTTTCGTTTTCTATTGCCGCGGGACGTTTTCGCGCGTATTCGACGAGCTGGAAAAACGAACGAGCGCGTCGGTCAGAGAAGCGGTCGCACAATGCCGGCGGAGACCGCGGAATACGATTCCACGCTGTGTGTGTATACGGGAAAACGGAAGAGGGATCGTACCGCGGGATTGCGGTGGACGTTTATCGCGAATTAAAGGGGATCAAAGAGGATGGACGTTTTCTCCCGACCAAAAGACGAAACGAATCGAATCTCTGATTCCCCGAACACTTTGTCCTCCGTTCTTCTCGCACTCTTTTGCAATCTTTTCTTCTTGGTCGGAAATAATATCCGAGAGTGGACGAATATGTATACATATATATATATATATATATACATATATTGTGTACATGTGTGTAAATATAGCGCACAACAATACTCGGACGTCAAAGAAATATTCGGACGGTAAAACTGTTCGTTAAATTTTGTTTAAATTTTTTGTTTACTCTACGCTTTGAGGGTTGCTTTTTTATGTCCTCGTTAAAATGACAGACATCAAAAGACATTTGAGCGCACGAGCGTGGAATGCGGTATTTTCGATATCAAAGTTCCTCTCTCGATCGCTGTGTCCCAAAAGAGAAAGAGAGAAAGAGAGGGAGTGCAAAAAACGCTTATATATGCTACTTCTTAGAGAAGCGAAATGAAATATTTCCGAAAAAAGAAGTTCGTAATCAAGAACTTTTGTGCATTCTCGGGAAAACTTCTTATTTTCAAAAAATCAGAGAGAGAAACACAGAATTTTCTGTGTCGGAGATTTTTCTTTTGCCCGGCGAAAGGGTGGGACGGCGGCGAGGTAAATGAGACAAATGGGGAAAGCTGCTGGCGCTGTTTCGCAAACGCGGAAGTTTCGTCGGCGGGAACGAACCGTGGAGAGAAACAACTGTGGAAAGAGAGAGAACGAAAATGCCTCCTTCGCGCAATACGTCTGGACCGATACGTATCCGCGGGGCCGGAAAATGGCGTTTCGCCGCGATGCGTTTAGCAAGCCGATGATGGAAGCGCCGTAACAGCGTATAAAAGCACCGCCGCCGCCGTTGCCACCGCCGCCACCGCCGCCGCCGCCGCCGGGAGATCATCTATTTTTACACTGGTCGAGGATCCGGATGATAAAGCACTCTGGGAAACTTTGCATCTCTCTCTAACTCTCCCCCCTTTTCCCCCTTATTTATAAACCCCGCGTTATCGCGCGCGCGGTGGCCGCGAACGTTATGGATGTTGCTGTTGACGGCGAGACTGATTTCGCAAATCAGAATTTGAATCGCGTGTTGACGAGGGAGTATCGAAATCGCTGAGATACTCGAATCAATCATCGTCGACATAAAGAAGACGACGCGCGTCGACTTGGCTACAAATTAGGAAAAAAAAGGAGAGGAAAAAAAAAAAGACATTTGCTGATTTTATAGAAGAAGCTTTTGTAGAAGCTCAGCACCAATTTACTTTTAATGCCTCGTTATTTATGGGACATTTTACAAAACGGCGCGGGATTTCGTGGCGTTACGATTCTCGTCTCCTTCCCGTCTCTCCCTCTCTCGCCGCGCGCGAAAGAAACGCTCGCTCTTTTCAACCCTTACAAAATGAGCGACATAAAGATGACCTGATTCGGCTCTCGACAATCCAACAAAATCCTTCGTATTAATTAGTTAGCAAAGCTCGACGTATATACTATGTACACTACATTACGACTGCCGGGCGAGCGGATCGATCGCGCTCTCTGTGCGCGCAGAGTATATACATACATTACCGGTGTACACTTTGTCACTGTTATATTACGTAGAAGGTGACAGATATGCGCAATTATGGTTAACGCGCGCGCGCGCACAACATTCTTCTCGTGGCTTTTTTTTCGAAGGATCGAGCTTTGATCGGGTGACATCGCGACGGCGGTGGATCCGTCATTTCGAGATGGGTTTTTCTCTCGACGAGCTCGAGAAAAACTCGAGAGCTTACGAGCCATCGAAGCGGATAAAGCGCGCATGATGCGATGTATGTCGCAACTGAAATATGCACAAAGTTTTTCGAAGAGACTATTTTCAAAGAGAAATTCTTTCTCTCTCTCTCTCTCTCTCTCTCTCTCTCTCTTTTTCTTTCTCTTTCTCACGTGATTGTCTGAGCAAATGTAATTTTCCTGCGAACGCGCGTTTGTTCGCCGTGAACGCGAACTTTTTCTCCCGCGAGGTGAACGATTCGTATCAAAACGATCACGTATGAAGCTTTAAACGGACGGACTGACGTGTCGCTTATCGTTAAGCGATGTCAGTTCCTGCGTCAGTCGGCGTCCATAGTTATTTAAAGGCATCGCGTCTGAGTGCTCCCGAAATAGTGTGACGTGGCTGACGTGATTTGCGAAGCATCGTTACGAGCGGTTTGCGCTCCGCGTAAAGAGAGAGAGAGAGAAAGAGAGAGAGAGAGGGAGAGAGGAAGAGGAGCGCAAATATGCTCAATTTTCCGTTCGTCACGACGAAAATATAGACAAAATTTAATTTTCGGCAATTGGCAAGTTAAACGGCGTATATAGACTAAATTAAACGCAATTAACTGTGCCTGCGAAATATTATAGTTTTCAAAACTAATACAATTTGCGAGAGATTTATTGACTTATTCTTGATGAGATTATGAATTTCACGGTAATACGGTGATTTAAAAATAAATCTTGTTCTAAACGAGATATTAGTTTTCGATATTTTTCATTTTTTTTTTTTTTTTGATTTTTTTTTTGATTTGCAAAACGGTTTTATAATTACAGAGTGTAATATCGACTCTGATAGACACTGCTGAGCGACATGATATTCAATTTCCGGCAACATTCGCGATTTTAGGTTTCATTCAACGAGAGAGGGCTAATGAGAACGGCTTCCTAATAACAAAAGTCCTTGGCGTGCACTATTGGCTTTTATTAGACAGAGCCTAGATACTCTCTCGACTAATAATGAGAATCGACGCGACATTAATCCGTTTGATTATCTCGGAGTTCTCGGAATCTGTCGCGACGAATTTTCGAATCGTCGGTGAAAATCGGTTCTCTGTCTGTCTCTCTCTTTCTCTCTCTCTCTCTCTCTCTCTTTTCGAGAGAGTTTCGGGTTTTGAACAAAAAGAGCGCGCGGGTATTGTGACAATTTTTTGCCGCTTGGCGAAGCAAATATCGCATCGATTGGCGCGCGAGTGTACTCGCCTCGAGGTGAACGCGTACAACTTTGATCAGATTTACATTTGGTTAACAACGCGCTTGGCGCTCGGTTAACTTTCGATAATCTATAAATCATTGGGAAGAAATTCCGCCCATAAGAGAATCTTCTTTTTGTGCTGAATCTCGCGAAGTTCTTTCGGCGACTTCGTCGACGGTTTAGTTTCGCAGTCACGTTCGATTTAGACATTGAGAAAATTCGCTCACACGCGTTTCATCCCACTCGAGATCGGTCGACGGAACACATTGGATACGATAATTTCTATTCAACCGAGTAGTTTATTTAATATTCAATACTAATTATTTAATATTCAATACTCGACAAATCAATTTTTTTTCTACATGTGCAAATATGACGTGTTTATTTATTTGAATCTTGCATTTGTCAATCGAAGCTTTATAATTCACCGTGTATTAACATAGGTCTCCCAGACTCAAAATGTGCGCATTGATATTTCTAATAAACATTAATGTTTTTTTAAACGCTTATATTCTCAAAACTACCAGAAATGTTTTTAATTTGTTTTTTTTTTTATTGACGCAGAATCATTCAAACTTTTGATTTAAAGAAGAAAGATTGAAAAATATTATTTTTTCGCGGAGATGTTTAATTTTAAAGTCGTGTGAGTCTCACCTAGTCAGTCCAACTAATAGGCGGCATTTTTGGAAGTTAGTTCATGAAGAGTTAACTATATGTACAGTCGCGAAAATTAAAACATTTTCGAAAGCCTTCGCAATATTGAGGCTTCTATGCAAAACAGAAAAGAGGGAAAAGAGGAAGACTATTATATCCTATCGCGATCGAGCGATCATTCGTGATTCGAGGTATGACTTTACCCGCGTTCCGGGAAGCATTTTCGTGCGCTCGGACCAACTCGCGTGGAACAAAATTGTTGTAATTCCTAAGGACAGGTGCATTACAATTGCATACAAAGCATGCAATAACTTCGCTATCACGCGGCTTACACTGCGTTTCGCCTGTGTGTCAAGATCGTCCAGGGTCGGTGAGTTTCTACTTTTCAGCGCGCTCAGAAGGAGAAGCACTCGGGTTTTTCCACTCTGCTCACTTCATTCCCTCTCGCTCCCTCGCACACTCTCTCTTTCTCTCTTTTTCCTTGCGAACTTAACCCTACACTTGATTCGCTTCCTCGCATTTTCACTCTCTCTCTCCGAGTTGTACGTACGTGCCGTAACAAGACGAGACACCGAGTAGTGCAGGCACGTTGAGTGGAGCAGCTTGAAAAATAAGGCCGTCCAATCCTGTCAATGCAACACACTTATACGCGATTCCCGAGACCAATATTGACAAGCCCCGGTAATATCGGGTTCTTGCGGCGGGTCATATTGGCGTTGGAATCCTTGCGGTTGCGACTAGTGCGATTCATTAGCAAACAAATTGACCGCAACACAGAATCCGATAAACTAAATCGAGATTCGGATATTGCGAGATGCGCTGATGTGTTTCGCGGAAGTTCGAGAAGAGAAAATTGAACGCGCGAAAATCAGGAGTTTTGTTTTCTGACTGAATGTTATTCGCGCGTGCAAACATACATGGGGGTTTGAAGAATGTGACACGTAAAATTGAAAAGTTAAACGAGTTCGAAAGATGTAAGATATTTGAAGGGGGGTTTTTTTTTTTGAAGATTTACACGTTACTTCGAAGTAAGATATGGATTTATGTCTCTGTGAAAACTTGGTGAAATATATAAAGTTGAAAATTCAGAAGAGATAAAAAAACTAGATCGTTTTCTCTGTCACTGTGTCGAGTAAGATTCATCGCCTTTGTAGTTTTATTGTATCCTTTTTAGATAAGAACCCCTACTTATGAAGCGTGAAGTGCAGCTTTGTGATGTCATGTCTCGTAAAGCGATACTTTCTCTGAAGCCTTTCTGGAACTTTAACAAGAGGAAGAGAGAGAAAAAGAAGGAGAGAGATATTTAATTAAAGTAGCACATTTCTTGCAAAAGACTATTTATTTCTAACTGCAGCTGTGTATCAACTGAATTTATTTAGCGAGAAAAAAGTAGTTAAAGTTCTTCAACACACACACACACAATTGTATATTCTTTTTTTCCATAGAAAAACAGTGCGGTTTGAAAAGATCGATCGAACTTTTACGCGAGTTTTGTAATTAAAATTCCGCAAAAACAAAATTTCCCTGTTTTTTTTTTCACAATTCTCGTATTTCAAGCATTATTTTCAAATAATTGAGGACGTCACAAAATTACGACGAAATACGATGTAATTATAAAGTGTGATAGGATTTTAATTTATTTAGTAATGCATAAATAACATTATGCATTGCATCGTCTGTTTTCTTATTATTATATTGTTATTATTATTATTATATAATCAAACTTTCCAAGACCCGACGAATGGGATTTGCTCTGAATGATGGTAAACAAAATTGCGAAACTTTACAGAATAACATCGATGAATAAATTTATTAAAACTACGACGTGAAGGAGAAGAGGAAAAAGTAGGGCATGTTGCTAGGCCGTTATGATGATCCCGTAGATCCAATTGTCTAATTAAAAGAGGGCGCAATCGATGCGCGCGCGCACACTCGAAAAGCTGCGATCGTAATCATGGGCGACGGCACATGAATAAAGTGAACACGCGCTAATGAGAAACGACGGGAATAAATAGACAAGGAATTTTCCGTTTTCGAAGGACTATGAATAATAAGAATCACCCTCGATTTGTCACTCGACGGATGATGCTTTTCTTATATTTTAATCTCGAGATTTTTTCTTCACTCGGCAGCGATCGAGATATGTCGTCCCGCTTGTTTCTTTAACAAGAAATTTAAATAATAAAGAACAGATCGATAAAAACAAAAATTAAAAAAAAAATTACCACGGATTAAATCTGAAAATAACATCCTCGAAGCAAGAAAAGGGTGCGTTTTCGAATCTCGGCGATGATTCGGTTTGATCTGAAATGTGAAATATTTTTCATCGATGTTTCCTTCGCCGACTTTGTTTCTCACGCCGGCCACTTGGTTCGGAGATTTTAATAACTAGGGCGTGACATGCCACATATACATGAACACACATACACATATACAAACTTAAGTGCCGAACTCTTAGAGGCGCAACACGTTTCTGAATCCTATTAGCTCTCTTGAACTCGAGTAACTCCGCGGAAGTTCCGTCTGAATTCGTGATTGTCGAGCCAATCTGAAATTTTTATCACACGCCGAGGAAACGTTCGCATCCCTCTCTTGCGAATAAGTTTCCTCTCGCGAGTTCCTTAACTTAGTCCGGATGCTCGACTTCATCAAAATTTACGTCATTTACAAATTTACATTTGCTAATCGCACGGAGGAACAAAACGGAACTTCTTCATCTCGGCGGTAGAGTTCTCTCGCATTATAGAACTGGCGTAATACTCGGAATAATTATTCAATCGGATATTATTATATATGTACGTCAAACTTCTTCAAATTTTGTTGAAAAATACTAAGCACGCACATAAATGTTAATGCTGTCTGAATGAGAAAAAAAAATATCTTTGACCTTTCTTTATTCGGAGATTTATTCCGAGTAATTTCGTTCGTTTAAAGAAAGCAACCGCGCTCGAGCGGAAAACAAGCGGACTTTCAAGGTTTCGGAAACGTCTAGAGGATGGATTTAGAAGCATGTAAAGTGGTCATCGACGAAGGTGAGGCGTAAAAATAAATCGTCCGCTTCCGTAAGAGACGGGACTTTGCTGCATATGCGTGCTCACGGTAGAGACTTCGCTTATAGTTGACACGCGCGATAAACTGTGTACATATAACTCGAAATGGCGGCGCTAAAGGAAGACATAAAACGTGGCGGTTCGCCGTCAATTGTCCGTCATATAACTCGAAGCGAAACGCGCAGCGACTCGCCGTGTGTGTTTTATACACGTTTGGTATTACTTAGTCGGCGCGATACTCGTCGAAAAGGACGCGTCGCGCAGCGAGGCGTATATAAACTTTCCTCCTCCCTCTGGCTTCTCTTTTACGCCAGCTGCTTTTATACACGCACGCGTATGCGACTGACACTTTAATTCCTGGTTAATTTCACGGGGGGAGAAATCGATGGAGACCGACTGCGACGGCGGCAGACTCTCCGCATAGTTTAAGACCAAGCTAATTTATTGCAAACGTTCGTTACGTAACCGTCGCGTGACACGTCGCCGGTAGACACGTCCGCGCGACCCATAAAGAGAAATACGCTAATATCTACGGTATTTTTTTTTTTCCATTCGTCCCGTTGCAGTAGAACCGTCATTTCCGCTTGAGTGTTCGGGGGAATTGCCGATGCAAAGAATATTAGTATTTTAAAAACGCGCGACACAAACAACTTTTTAATTTATTTACGTCTCCGTATTAGTGCAATATATTTAAATTTTTGCTATTGAATATATAATAATAATATAATAATAATAATAATAATAAATAATATTAATAATAACTTTATTGAATACAATTGTGACAAAGTGTACAAATTAATAGCAATTAATAGAATTAACAAAGTGTACAAATTAATAGCAATTAATAGAATTAACAATTTTGATGACACAACTGTAGTTCAAAAGGCGGGGCAGAGAGCAGCACTAATTGCTGATTCTAAGCCCAACCAAAACATATAATACAATAAAACGCTATATCATTATGTATAGCAGACGTAAAAGAAGAGACGTAAGAAAAAGATAAAAGTGTAAACTGTATATACGTGTAAATAATAAACAATTACAAAATAATACAAAAATACAATAAACAATTATAAATAATAAACAATTTCTTGCGAAAATTCTTTTCGTAAAATTTGTTTTATTTGGTGAAAACTGTCATCCGCAAATGAGTGACGTTCAACGTGATAATCAACATTTTTTGAAATATTCAGTTGAAACTTGTTATGAGAAACTCGTGTTTTATACATAAGACGGTCGCAAAAGTCATTTCGAAATGAGAATCCACCGAGATGCAACCCGCACAAGTGGAGAGAGTATATTTTATCTCACAAACTTGCGTTTGATAGAGCTCTTCTTCTATTTTGCAACTCGCGGCTCATCGTTTGTCATGGCGATCGCGCATAACACCCTAAGGGTGCATGTTTCCACGATAATATCGCACACACATTGCTGGTGTGTGGTCATCGTCGACGTCGCGGACGTCGTTTCCTTCCGCTTCGCGCTATCTGCAGCGGCGGCGACGACAACAACGACGACGACGACGACGACGACAAACTAAAAGGTTTGTCCCGATTAGATAACGAGGCGTGCGTCCAGGTGTTCTCGAGTGTTCGAGCGAACTGCGTCATCGGAATTGATGCGCAATATCCCGGAGTCACGCCTTCGTGTCGCACCGTCAATTTGACGGAGCCGATCAATTTTCGAAGAAAAATGTGCGGAGAAAAATAAAAATTGATGAACGAAAAAATAAATTTCCCGAAAATATATACAAAGGAAAGCGAAGCTACGTGAAAGAAGTTGGAAAATCGTTGATTCGTCAATTTTTTATACAGCTGGGGAATTTTCGGACTTTAGAATTTAAATGGGGAATTCAAACGCGCGCGCGAAGGGTTTGATGGGGCGATCTAGGCGGCACTTATTCGAAGTGAAAAAGGTCGATCTCGGGATCGAACAGCCTTCGTTAAAATTTAAGTGACAAGATCATTTATTAAACCGACAGAGTGTATTTCCCAATATAGAATGTTCTAACATAGAAAAAACGACTTAACGGTCAGTCTTTTAACGCGCGCGCAGCAACGTTATCATGTATCTCTCTGACTTTTAAGGCTCCGGGTGTTTTATACTTTATTTTTTCATTTTCTCTTTCCGGTTTTTTATATTTGACCCGTTTTATACGTTGTTATACAGAAAAGAAAAAAAAAAAAGAACGAGGGCGCGCGTTTGCAAGACGCGCGACGGCGACGAAAAAGGGGTAGATTGCTGCGAGAGCTCGCGCACGACAAATTCCACCTCGTTAAGAGTCGCGGCCATCGACGGGCTGGCATACAAATTGCAAACTGCACACCGCGCTCGCTCTCTCTAATTACGACCTCGGAGGCGGCTCTAACGAGCTCGCGAGCTCGGTGATCGCTTCCATAAAGTCATCCCGGACTTTATTCCGCGGGGAATCAAAACGCGGCGCGTGTTTCGCGTGCTAGGAGGCTCATTCGTATATATCTATCCAGTGTCTCATTTTGCCCGAGACTGACACACGAGAGAAGTCACGAGGGAAAGTACATGTCCTTGTATCTCTCTTTTCACGTGATATACGCAGTATAACTTCGTTTAATCCGTAGATTGCATGACCTGCAGCCTCGCGCGTATACACACACACATACACACACACACACACACGTATACGCGCGGACGCACATATCGCGAGACTCATCACGATCCACTCGCGTACTTAATTATTTCCGCTTGCGTCGTCCTCTGAGAACCGAGGCTGCGGGTATTTTTTTTTTCTTTTGCGACGTAAACGACGACACAAACAGTAAATTTTCATATTAAAGGCGGTCGTATATGCATACGGGAAATTATACGTTTGTTTAAACAACAGGGGTGCGCGCGCGCACGCACACGCACACGTACACACACAAAAAAAAAAGAAAGTGCGGGAAGGAATTAACGTATATATTAACAGAAACAAAATATTTTCCGACTCTTTGCGCGCAAAGATTCGGCAAACATCACATGTTTGCCGAACGTAAGCTTCAATAAATACGCAAACAGGTATTTCGCGCGTTCTCTCTGCGCCGATGTGTTTGCTCTTCTACTTTAAGTCTGCCAATTTGTTCTTGTGACATTTTGTTCGCGATACAAGTTTATATTGCAAAAGAGTATCGTGTGCGCGTTCGAGTATTTTCCATTTTCAATAATGTTTGAAAATGGCAAAAGTACATCTCTGACACGTCGGAGAGAAACTCTGCAGCTGCGGCGAGAGACCGATATCCACCACCATCATCTCTTCTCACGAAGATGAGATCATCTCTGTGTGTGCGTGTATGTGTGTCTTTCGACGGTGACAAATAATTTTCAGAAAAATATCCCTAGAAACGAGAGAGACGGAACTCTCTCTCTCTCTCTCTCTCTCTCGGGAGATGGCAGGATAACGTGTACGCCAGTGGGAGGAGGGAGGGAATAGCAACGAAGTTAGGAAGGCTACTGAAAAATTGAACGCTCTCAGGGAAGGTTGCATAAGTTTTCGCGTGCCTACGCGAGATGCGTGGGTTTTCTTATACTTTTTTTTTTTTTTTTTTTTTTTTTTACAGAGATGAGACACACTTAGGCGCGCGAGTAATACATGCGCGACAAATACAGATGCAAGAGAGATCTCGCTTTCGAACATTGCCTCAAGATAACTTAATCTTGTTTCTTTTCTTTTTAGATATATACAACATATGTAAGAAATATNCAGTGGGAGGAGGGAGGGAATAGCAACGAAGTTAGGAAGGCTACTGAAAAATTGAACGCTCTCAGGGAAGGTTGCATAAGTTTTCGCGTGCCTACAATAAAAGCTTGCTGTTTCTTATTCTTTTTTTTTTTTTTTTTTTTTTTTTTACAGAGATGAGACACACTGACGCGCGCGAATAAAACATGCGCGACAAAGAGAGATGCAAGAGAGATCTCGCTTTCGAACATTGCCTCAAGATAACTTAATCTTGTTTCTTTTCTTTTTAGATATATACAACATATGTAAGAAATATATCCGGTTGATTTGTATTTCATGTTTACTTAATACGAGTGTATACACATAGACATATTGCGCGTCCGAGAGCAGCGTGACAAAGAATAACGACTTCTTCTTCTTCGCAATTCCTCGGGGTGTTTTACATACTTTATGCATAATTTAACACGATGTTTATTCGCGAACAATTTAGTAGCGTCTCGGTTTGCGCTCGGGTTGTAAGATGAAAGCTCCGGAAATCTCGTGGACGCGAAAATTGTGACAAATAAATAAAATAAAATTAAACAAAACAAAAAAAAAAAAAAAAGAATTGCGGCTTGCCATCAAGCTTTTCACGAAACACAGGGTCTGCGAAATTGTTGCCGGCTTAATAGAGGTGGCGTATATACGCGGTGCTCGTAGTTTTTTTTTTTTCTTTTTTTTTTTTTAATACAATCCCTTTTAATGCGCGGAGAGCGGTCGTAATCGCGCTTGTACAATCGTTTTATATACTTCGCGATCATTTAATTGTACTAATGCGACTTTTATGTGACCACGCGCGATCACGAAATTGCCTCACTAAAAGACGCTAGTAAACTGCGCAAACTTCCAACGCAGACGAAATTTCTCTTTGTTTTTCTTTTTTGCTACGAGAACAAAAATAAAACATTCACGTAAGTTAGCGATCGAACGCACAATTGAATCAAACGGGCGAAGTTATCGCGCAGCGACGACGGCGTTTGCTTGCGAGAATCGGGAATTTATGTGTATCAATTAAGAGGGAAGCGGAAGCGAGAGACACGCGCAACTTTACAGCTCCGTAATTTCCCGCAGTTCATCTCCCGATGAAACTTGAATGGAAAACCGTCAATGTTTGGCGTCCGAGCCCAGCATAAAATTTTAACCGAAGCGCGATTCATTAAATATTAACCGTACATCGACTTTATTTTTTTTTTTTTTGCCTCCCTCGTTGTTTAATTCAGACCGGCGTGCATGGACGTAATAGTAACCGTCATGAATGAGTAATTCCTTAATGCCGTTTTAGGGAGGTTACGTTCTCCTCGGATCTTGCGTTTCCGCAAGTAACGTTCTAAATGGATCATCCGATATGTATTAACGTATGTGCGCGCGTGCTCTCTATATGCGGGCGAACGTTCGCAAGCGATTTGAATCTACTACCGGACGGTCGTTCGTCGGCTCGGTAAATCTTGCGGCGAAAACCGTCGCCCAAATTGCATTTCGCGCCGGAAATCTCGAAAGGCTACACAAATCGGACCGTCACGTTTTGCGGTCGATGCTCTCGAAGCACTTTCGGAAAGGCGGAGTACTCGAAATTGGCCGCGACTACCCTCTCGAAAACCGATACCCACGTAGATTCAACTCGTGCTCCCGTCGCCACTGATTCGTCCGATATCCTGTCGTGCGGACTCCGTTCTGTGTGTTCCTTAAATTTCTAATTTTAAAAGCAAGTCTATCGCGGAACCGATGTGTATCCTCGCGAGAAAGAATGTGATAAGAGCGCGCGAGTAAACTCGATAAACTAACGAGTAACAAACAATAAACGTAGAAATCTAAAATAATAGATTAAATCTTTATTCGAATCTCCCGTGCAATCCCCGTATTTGTCTTCAAGCTCGAGACCTCAAACAACACTGTACAGTTTCGCAAATTTACACGGTTTGTTAATTGGATTAGCCGGTGGTCCGAAGGGAGATCACTTAGCGCGCGTCGTGTACGGGTAAAGCCGCGCGGGACGTGTCATGTGACGGATATCCGTCTCTCCGCGCGTCTCTAAGTAAGTGATACTGACGGATATATTTGCGCCTACGCATATATACGTATATGATGTGTTTCAGGGGATGGCAGCGTAAGGTAGCGGCGGCGGACTATTAGGCCGGGCTACTCGAGATGAACACAAACGGCAACGCGGTCGGTCAGGAAGGTGGTGCCGGTACCGATTACGGCGGGAACGAGGAGACGGCGGCTCTGCTTGGCAGGCCGCCGCCGCCGCCGGTCGTGGTGGCCGCGGCGTCTCAGAGCAAACCGGTGCTCACGCGGCAGGATCGAGCGACCTACCTGATCGCTTCGCCGCAACTGTCCGTGTCCGGGCTCGGCGGCTCCGAGGAGAGCGGCACCAACGAGGACCCGGCGACCCGATCGGTACCGGACATCGAGCTTCACTGCCGGCTGGACGGCGAGCCGCAGCCGCAGATCCAGCAGCCGCAGTCGCAGCCCCAATCCCAGCAGCAGCTACAGCCGCAGCTGCAGGCGCAGCCGGTAGCGTCCTACCGTTCGTCCAGGCAGTCGTCGCATCAGCACAGATGCAGGTGCGATCGGAGGGATTCCCTCGCGCCCACCTCGGCTCTACAGTTGGCCCGCAGCGTTTCCAGGTAGAGCACAGAGAGAAAGAGAGGAAATGGAAGGATAATATACAATAATGTCCGTTTGCGGAAAGCGAACAGTAAATATACCGTTCTGTGCAATTCAGAGCGTACGTTTCAAGTCCGGTTTTCTTTACATCCTATTAAGTACTCCGAGATAAATAAAAACGAAACGAGGCGAGCTCACAACTTTTATCTGACATGAGCGAATTTTACATTCGTTTTTAAGATGAGCGACAATTTAGATCTCTCTTTACATAGATCTTTCTTTCGCGCAATATCGCGCTTGTTATAACATGAATAAAATAGGAAAATGAGAGACGTAGGGTAGTTGCCATGTGTTACAACACGTTCACGTGTAACGCGTGACAGTGTTGATCTACGACGAGTTAACGTGCGCCGAAAGAAGGAAATAGCATTTGTGCACAGCTTTAAACACGCGCGCCGAAAGTTTTGACTTGTGTAATTGGTAAAGTTTAACTACTCCGCGAACATTAGTCGACATAAGCCGCCGCGAACTTGCTTTTGTAATGTAATAGAATTGGAGCAAATAGTTCTCCAGACAGTTCTCGATAAGGGACGGGGGCGATACGAAACAGGAATTCGCCGTCTTGCAATTTCCCGATGGTTCGCTTATGATTTCGTTATGCATCCTCAAACTCGATGTTATTTATTCACATCGCGCGATGCGCACCACTTCTGCGATGTCCCGGATTGCATATTAAAGCTTCTGATATTCATTAAATGTGCTTCTTTGCGGTTTTGCAATTTTTAAGTCGCACGAGATGCGCCCTCGTTAAAAAGAAAAAAGTCTCGTAAAAAAATTTTTTTCATTTATTTTATCTTCTTGCGACGGAACAATTTGGCACAGCGAACGTTCGTAAATGTCATGTGTTTTAACAAAATTGCAAAATATATTCCATTTCTTTCTCAGTATCTCGTCTCGGGCTGCAATTTGAGGAAACATTAAGATTAAAGGGGGGAGCGGGATTTTCCGCGGATCAGTGCGGCGAAAGAAGAAACTATTCGCGAAATAGCCGCGAATCGACTTGCGTTCTTACGTAAGTACGGCCGGCAATTCGCCGCGAATCGTCCCGGAAATGCGTTGCACTCGGAAAAATGCAACACCTTTGTTTCCTTAGTCGAGGGTCGGCCGGGCGGAAGAGATCTCTCTCTCTCTCTCTTTTCCCTCATCTCTCTTTCTCTCTCTCTCTCTCTCTTTCGTGCGCATTTTCCCTCGGCGGATTCTTCTTGTCGCCGGCGCGAATTTCTAGAACGATTCCATTCGCTAAAAGTTGAGCCGTGGAATTTCATGTCGTCTCCCGCGACTCCTTCAGAGGTCAAGAAAATATATGTGTACGTGAGAGCGTCGGAGAAAAGCGAGAAATGTGAAAAAAAAAAAAAAAAGAAAAAATTACGTCTTCGTTGTATTCTCGACGCGAAAATCGCGCTACGTTAAGTTCTCTAATCTCTTTTCATTTACGTGTGACCTTTTCAGTCATGTTTTAACTCGCGTCTTAGCTATTAGTCAGTAAGTTAATTTCGCCGCTGGCAGTTAAATTTATTGCTAACATTTATTCTTCGTCAAATTTTGTTTCGCTAACCCTATACATGGTGAAAATAAACCGCGTATAAAAAAGTGTTGAAATATGACGCGCTCATAATGGCTAAAAATAAGTCAAGACATACTAAGATTAAAGACTCTCTTAACTATATAAGATTGAAAAACAAAGAAGCCAAACTTTGTGTGCGATGAAAATACGAATTAATTAAAGAATTATCTTAAGATATCTTTTCATATAACTTACATAAGTCAGAAAAAGTTCGATGATGAGAACTGAAGACTTTTGTAACAGCAAGAGAGAAAGAAAGAGAGAGAGAGAAAGAGAGAGAGAGAGAGAGAGAGAGAGATGGAGTTTCAATTCGGCCGTTATGAAATTATGAGATCACAAGATTACGGTAAATGATATCGCGTCCTCTTCATAATGTATTCTCGTACGTAAAGTCCTGTACAATGAAGTTCCATTTATCAAGGGCGAGTTACACCGCGTGTAAACATCTTTTATGCCTTTTGACGTAAAATAAGTATATTGATACATGAATAAAAGATGTATTGTTATCGTAAGAAGCTATTCAAAAACCGGCGGGACTTCGGTTTTCATCGAAGGTCACCCGCGCGAGTTGCACGACAGTTAATGATATCTCTGCGCAACAGATCCTCCGCTATCCTGTCTTGTAAGCCGAGAACTCTTGAGGTGTTCAGCCAGACAAAGAGGTCTCGTCTCGTTGTCTATATATATATTTCATCGACGAAAGTGAATTACTTAGCGTTCAACCGCAACAGGGGCAAGAAAGAAGGGGAGTACCGGAATGTTCTGATAATTTTATCGGAAACGTCAATGTTTATATGTACACAATATGTATATATGTACACATAATATTCTACGATGCTACTATGTGTTATTACTATGTATTATCACGTTCTATGAAAACCTCTTCAATAATGTAATTGCTTCGATATCCAAAAACCATTATTCGTGTAATCGTTGTACCCGAAAGGTACCTTTGAGATAACTGTCAATTTAGCGGTGCAGTAGTTTTCAGTGAGACTAGTCGCACGGACGAGCGGTTCCCGTGCAATATATATTGGATCCCCGCATCTGAGACTATCGGCGCGGCACAACTTTGTGTAAAGTCCGTAAAACCGATCCCGCTCCCTCGAACAGTATTCAAAACACAAACTTTCAGTCAACGGACTGTACATACTGCAGTATACTGAATTTTAAAGTAGTTTTTTTTGTGCATCTTTTTTTTCGAAAACCAAAACATGCAAATCGAACTTTATTCGCCGATTTGTTCGGCGATAATCACGACGACGAGAGGATTTCCGTCGTAAAACCGCGTAATAATTTTCTGTTTTTCGAAAGGGAGAGCGTGAAAAGCAGCCACCACTGTTGTCCGTGTCAGGCGCCGCCGCCGCCGGTGTTGGTCACCACGTCACCGAACGCGCGCATAATACGACAAAGCTCGCAACCGGAGGCGTCCGCGTGCTGCTGCTCCGGCTGTTGCTGCCCGCTGCACACCGGCGCGGCACCGAGCGCTGCCTCGCTGCGGCAGCTCCGCGAGCCGGGCGACGGAATTGCCGGCATCGCAGCGGACTCGCTGCGGATCAATGGCGGCATCCGACAGTTCCGGCAGGTAAGCCCCGCGACCTCACCTCTACACACCGGTACCTCACTCACTCACTCACTCTTTTTCTCTCTCTCTCTTTTTCTATATCTCTTCCTTTCTCACTCTCGTAAATCTAAAATACAATACATCGCCCACGGATATGCAAGAATACCATTGCGTCGACAATGCGACACTCATAGAAGTTGAACAGGATAATTTTTTTTTTCCGAGTGATATAAAAAATTTTATTCCCGGGAAGAGAGGATGGAAATGCATCGGGGCTCTGGTGTTAATTTTAGTCGCAGCGCGCGTTTGATCGTATCAAACGTGTGTGAGCTGAATAACCAGTATTGAACCGAAAGTCAAAACCTGTGACGAGTTTGATCTTTCGAAAAAAGAAGAGTTCAACCGGTGAACACGGACCCCTATATGTTTATTCAATATCGCGCGCTCTCTCATGTATATCTACCTAATAAGTGAATATATTGCTGCACACAGTTGTGGGAGAATTCGCAGGAGGAACAAAATTTGCATGTATAATACGAGCAAATCATAATAGATCCCGGGAGAATCGAAGAGTTTGCAGTTCGAAATTCGCAGTTGTCTAATTTATCACGCGACGCGATGCCGCAGCAGTTGGTATTCTTACATCGTGGACGTACCACCTGTATCACCGTCGACGCGGTTTATGCATACGTCGTGACACACATACACGCACATACCCACATCCATTGACACTCTCCCGCACATATCTCCATTTGTCCGCCTTTCTCTCTCGCGTGTGTGTTCTGTTTGTTTTCACTTCCTGTTCAGTTTGTTAGTTCGGAGAGAAAGAGGAAGAGAAATGGTCGCGTGTAATTGATAAACGGGCTTGTTGAATGAGAACGTCGAGGTACAAACCTCGGGGGAATATTCGCGTTTTGTTACTTATCTCTCTTCTCGGACACCAACTCGGACGCAACGAACAATTACGTCTTCAACAATTTGGTTTTCTTTTTTTTTTTTTTTTTTTTTTTTTTTTTTCTTTTTTCAGTAGTTTGTTCAAATGTCGCAAGTTCTCGACATAGACGCGTTTACTCGAATTAGCGCGTGCTCTACGGGCTTTGTTCGAAAACTGATGATGCAAATTCGTGAGAATCAATGACACGTNGCAACGAACAATTACGTCTTCAACAATTTGGTTTTCAACAATTTTTTTTTTTTTTTTTTTTTTTTTTTTTTTTCAGTAGTTTGTTCCTAGACAGTTTGTTCTCGACATAGACGCGTTTACTCGAATTAGCGCGTGCTCTACGGGCTTTGTTCGAAAACTGATGATGCAAATTCGTGAGAATCAATGACACGTGTCGATTTCGAGAGACGGTTCAAAATCGACAAATCATTGCGCCGAAAGAGTAACAATGTTAACAAACAAGCGCCGCAACGATTGTCCTCTGTCTCTCTCCTGATTTTCCACGCGCATGTTTCTCACCTGCGTGTTCGTTTCCGTGTTTTCGTCTGTTTTCTACGTATACGTAATAGTGTTTCACTGTCTTGTTGTCAAGTTGCTCGATTCTTTTATTCGTGTTTCTCTCTGTACTCGTTATATATTACATTCTCGTTTGTTTCGTCACATATATGATATATATATATATGTATATACGTACGTATGTACGTAAACATATTATACATGTATATATAGTTGTTTGTGGTGTGTGATTTATGTGTCTTTGTAAATGTTTCGTTTTCTCTTATCGTTTGTCTCACCTCCATCTGCCTCCTGGGAGACAGATTTCTTTCTTTCCTCTTGCCTCTTCTTCGTTTCTTCAGCGCGTGTATATCTATTTTTTCACACTCTCTCGTCGGAGGTTTCACCGGCGTGTAGGCCCGGCGGAATCGTAAAATTGCGGAGCGCCGAAGGAAAGATACACAGAGAGCAAGTTTTATGGGATCGAGAGTTACAGCGCAAACTTTACGAGACAGCCGATTGCACCGCTTCCATCATGAAGAACACCCGCGACGGGCTCTTCCTTTCCTAATGGCGTTATTAGCCGTTCCAGCTTGTCGTTGATGGCTAGTCTCGTTGATGGTTTATCGTGGCGTGCAGCGAGAGAAATAGTTTATCTCTTCTCTCGATGTTCGAGTCGAGATTGTCTTTTTCTGATTTTCCGGGCGTGTAATCGCAATTGTGTAGTTTTATACGCGTCGTTTCATCTCTCGTGAAATCGAAAAATTCTTATTTTTCCGTGAATTTATAGATTTAGCGATCTTCTTCATTCTGAAATTTCTCGATTAACTTTATATTTAAAAATATGTAAAAATGACAAGATGAAGAATGATCCCGGATTTGTGTCGTTTAAATTAAATGTGAAAAACGGCAATTGTATATCACAAATACGCAGAATTTTGTGCAAAATTTTTTTACTGGACTTTATATAACCCATACGTTTCGATTCACATCTTTTACAATTGGTAAACTATAAGTTACGTTTGACAAAGTTAGAACAAATGGTTAAAGATTGACAAAAGAGTTAGATGCAAAATTAAAAGATATATGATTTAAAATATATATTTCAAAAATTATAAAATATATTTTTAATATACATAAATATAAAATGTAACATTTTTTTTGGTGTATTAAACATTTTAATTTGTTTCTGATTCTCGACAAATATTTTAATTTAACAGCTAGTTTAAATAATTTGATGATACGTAATAAATTCAAGAAGAAAAAACATTTAAAAATCAAAGGATTTTTATGAGATTTTTGGATTGTGTGAGATCTGTTGATATGTGCAAAATTGACGCGACAAATTTATCACTAACGTATCGTCTCACGGAATTTGTACAAGTCGAATTAAGGTGCGAAATAAGTTCTTATCGGTAGAGCTCGGCCGTCGCCACCTGGCGGAGGGTGAAAAGAACTGTGGAAAACCACCCCTTAAGAGATGTAGTAAACTAGGAATCGTACCGGCGGAGAGAACACAACACTGTTTGCTCGACGTTCGATATCTTACTTACCGGATTCTTGCCACCCTGTCGCGATCGTAGAATCCCGACACGATACAGATGGCAGTTGTTGTAAAAAAAACTACCCCTCTTGAAAGAATCACTTGAAAGGAAATACAGAAAAAGGGGCACTTTAATTTAATTCTTTTTAAACCGAATGTAGCTTGTAGAATCTTTTTCTCTCGAAGTTTTGAAACCCCTGCGGTAAAAATCGAATCCGAAGAAAAGAAAAAAGCGAGTCCATTCATTGAATAGTTTCTCGTGATATATCGAATTTTCTTGCTCGGATCTTTCTAAATAATTACGCAACGTAACAATCGCACTATATTTCTTTCTTTTCTTTTTTTTTTTTTTGTAATCATATTAGACGCGTTCTCTCGACTAGCGCTCACACGAAATTTTGCTTTGCGGAAACGAATAATACATTTTTTATTCGCGCGAAGTGCTACTGTTTTTTCTGGTTTACCCGATGGGCATCAGCCTCGCTCTAGTTTTTTTCTTTGTAACAATCGTAATTTGCTTAATTCCACGTGGAAGCCCTCTCAAGCGAGAATGCGGACCGAAATTTCTGCCATCATTAAACGAGATTTGCGTCGGCAAAATGAAAAGGAAAAGGACGGGTCGGGGAGCGGGTTCTCGTGACATTGTTAGTTTAATTACGTCTCCTTGGCACATGGAAACGCCGCTTGCGGGGCTATGGTCCTCCCGGTGGTAAGACTCCTGTGGGTGGTGGTTTTGGCCGGTGGCCAACCAGGGTACGGTTCTCATGCATACTACGAAGATTCGCTCTACGACGAGAACCTTCTCTCTCTCTCCACGTTTTGACATTTTGCACGAGTCGGGTAATCACTGTGAAATGCGGCATAGTTGATTAATCAAAATGGATTTCGGCGTGTGTGTCCTACGTGATACTACAGGTGTGTACAAGAGACGTCTGATAATTCTACCGTTGTTCCCCACGTACGTGTGTATTCCCGATCCGAGCGTATTGTATATTTTATTTCAGTCGATTCACGCGAATATTGTTTTAACATTCGAAATTTAAGAAAACACTAGCACAACACAGACGCGCGCTACGCGCACGCTATTATTATTTTTGTTTTAACGTGTTGTGTCAGTTGAACACAACCTATCAGCGCGATGACAGCTAGTATATACGTCTTACAAACCATATAATAACACATATGAGAGATGTCAGAAATAGCGCATGAAAATCACACTCGAAAAATAGTGAGAAAGAGAAGTGGAAGAACAACACGTGATTACAGTCACGTGACTTTATTTTACTTACGTGTCTTTAAAAACGTGACAAAAGTAAAGTCGCGTGACTTTAGTCACGTGTTGTTTTTTTACGCACGCTTTTTCTGGCAGGATTGTTTTTAACATTTCGTCTCAACGAATCGTCTCTTTTGTGCAACATACGTTTTGTGTGTATGTGATATCAATAAGCAAAAATAGATAAGAGAAGCATTGAAGCTGAACACGCACAGCGTGTTCTGTCGAGAAAAAACAGATATAAAAGTGAGGATTTTGCGACATACAAACGCGTGTACAGCTTTGTGCTTAGCATTTTGATCACGTATACGTAAACGCGATTACACACATTTTTCCTCCCTTGGTTTTTACGTTTTTAATTATAACGAATTTAAATGCGTGACAGCGTTTTTTCGCAGCTGCGAAAATCATATTGCCGCATTGCTCTTTGAAATCGCGATGTCCTCGCGATTTTTCACAAGCGCGTTTTTTTCCATGTTCGAGATAATTTTTGTCTCTCGTTTTTTCTTTCCGCCTCGCTGCCATGTAAAACTCCACGGCGCCGGACGTGGCGAAATCAGACTCTCAGTTACAACTGTTGCTTAGTTTTTTACTTACTTTCCAGCGGAGATTTTTTTTTTTTTTTTGTTTTCAACTCCAGGTTTTGACTATGACACTAGTTCGCAAACGGGACGTGAGATTACGAAAAACGAATTTTCCCACAAAATAAACAATTTTGAGCAGCAGAGCGGTGATTTTTCAAATATCTCGAAAGCGGCAACACAGTGAGTTTTCTAGGTCAATTGTTTCCTCCGCCGTATATCGCAACCGCTGCAACTATACGGTTCTAAATCAAGATTTATAAACTACATTTATTTATCCTAAAATCGCGGGCCAATTTTTTATTCCGCTCTCTTTCTCTCTCTTTTTTTACACGGATACAAAAGGTATTATCTTTAGCTGCGAACTACGTATTCGTGGAATCTCGTCGTTTTTGAGAACTTAATCTGCTAAAGTCAAGTTTCATATTTCACGAAGGTCGCGGAGAGATGAGGGTGCAAGCAATGAGAAACTCGACTTGTCGAGAAAGAGAGAGAGAGAGAGAGAGAGAGAGAGAGAGAGAGAGAGAGGAAGAGAGTTTCACCGGTGAAACTTCAGCATCGGTTTTCTATTTGTTTCGGGGACGCCGCTCCTCTTATTATGCGAGATTAAACACAAAGGATCTGCCCGCGAAGAGAGGATCTGTCTCTACGGAGAGAGACTGTGAATCTGAATCTTTCATTGCGCGTCTCGCATATATTAGCTTCGCAGAACTTTTAATTTCGCACTCATCCCGTAAGGATAACAGCTCGGGCATTTGCATAAGGATAAACTTTCGACCGTCGCGCTTCTCGCGAGCTGTTCTGCGAGATCGCCGTCTCCGCAGACGGCCACGTGACCGTATAATCGACGGAAAAACATCACACGGAGATTGTGTAAAATTTAAAGTGAATTTTTGACCTTTTGAAACTCGCGGGGGATAGACGAAGGTGTTTTATTTACGGAGATCGTTATTCCTCCTCATTTGGTAATTATTTCCTTCGCGCTCATTTATTTCTCTACGCCGCGGGTAATAAATAATTAAAAACCCGATTAAAATATACGTGACTAAAACTAATTGGAAATTGATGAGCTTATTTCCATTGCGAGTGTTTGGCTTAATTGCGTGACTTTTGCATTTTTACTTTGCAGTTATTAATCCGAATATCACTCGGCAAGTCAATCAATATCGCATTTTAATTGTTTATTAATTGTTATGATAATGAGACGAAATTCTCGTATTATATTTCTTTCTCGTATTTTATCTCGTGTCGAAAAATCGCTAGAGCGATGACGAATAGGCTAATTTCCATAGAGATTCGTACGCGTGACGTTCTTCTCTTTTTCTCTCTTTCTCTCGGGACGCGTTACGCTCGAAGACACGAACGAGAAAAATATTACGATCGGGAATTTTCTCGAATTCACAGGCCCGTCTCTTTCTCGCGCGATGGAACTCTTCCGTCTCCTCGGCGCGGAGTCAAATTGTGGTTCTTTCCATCGCGAAGAGTGGATAACGTTCAAATTGCGTCGTTGCAGTTACTTTACACTCTCTCGCTCGTCCTCAACTTCGTCGATCAATTTGGTCAATTGGCTCGAAGATTTCCTTCCGCGCGGTACATCGTGGAAAAGTTGCCGCACATCCGCTGTGCAATTCCGTAACGAACCGCTCGAACTTCGCGGCAAAGAGGAAAAGAGAAAAGAAAGTGCGGACGCGGTCGGTAATTAGCGGGGTGCGACTAATTAAGCGAAGAAAACTCAATCAATAGTCTCGGTCTCTTCATTCCGGACGCGGTTATTAATTTTGCGCGTATTAATTTTGCGTCTCGCAAGCGATAAATGGAAGGAAAGAGAGAGAAAGAGATAGATACTGTTGCGAGAGCAATTTATCATTGCAAATAATAATTATAAAAAAAAGAGACATCAGCGGAGAATTGCTCGTATTATATAACGCGGAAAAAGACTATAACTGCGTGAGATGAATAATGCGCGAGACTTTTCTTATTTTATGAACTTTTATACGTTCATTTTTTTCTCACACTTTTTTTTGATGGTAGTTATTTATTTGTAGTTACCTTTATCTTTTTTGCGCGACAAAAAGATTGCTTGTTTACGTCGCTCAAATATCGTCGTATATATATATACACACATAAGTAGCACAAATCAAGTTAAGTGTTCCTACAGAAAAAGTAATGCGGGAATCGTCCCTATTCGATTTCGATTATCCGCAAAAAAAAAAAAAAAACGCGTCAGGCGTTTCGTCACGTTCATAATTGATTGCCCAGATTTGCTCCTTTGGGAGAAAATCCCGAACTTATGGCGAAAAGGTGTTTCGGATCCCTTTCAGCGAGGATATCAACTCCGCGGAAAAAAAAAAAATGCTCATAGAACACAAACGTGATCCGGTTCCTCACTCGGATGAGTTTCTGTTTCGGATAGGAGAGGAGAAAGGTAAATAGCTGTGTGTGTCTATATTTCGTCGTTGTTATTTTTCTTCAGTAATTAGACAAATATTATCGCGCTCGGTAGAATGTTTATCAATATTCCACATTCTCCATCGATCCGACATATCAATTAGGGAATACGTCTGTACGTTCTATAAGTTTCAAGGTTGAAGGTGTGCGAAGTTAGAAAAGTAGGTTTCCCACGCGAAGGACTCGATCCCGAAGTATTTGAGAGAAAACTCGTAGAGAACTCGTAGAGAGAGAACTCGGTGCGGTACAATTGGACTATATTCACGGACTATCGGAACGTGATACGGGGGAGGGAGATGGAGAGGAGGGGCTTTTCCGCTTCGAGACTGCATTTGGTCTTCCGGCGTCTGAAGAATTAATCGCCGATGCTCCGTCCTCACGCACGAGCGACGGCTTATCCGGCGCGAGGGGACTACGTACTAACCGATAAGAGGTGCCAATCCGTTTCTGTCCGTTATCCGACGTTGCTCGGGTCTGGGGGCGTCGTAAATCTCCCACGCGAGCGACGGCGACGGAATGCCACATTTTCGCCAAGGTATTTTTCCCTCCTCTTCCCCCCGTCTCTCTCGCGATTTCTTCACGCAGATTAACCGGTTTGCCATTTCCGCGACGATCTCTTCGTATATTTATCATCCTCTCTTCTTTCTCTCTTTCTTTTTCTTCTCCCTCTTTACAATCCTCCTCCCCTCCTCATCGAGCGTGTCTTCGAGAGTGTTCGTCGTACATTTTCATCCCCCCGTCCTCGATCAACTAGCGACCGACCAGTCCGACTTTAGTCTAGTCTAATCCCCTTAGATCGGTTTACATGGAGTCAGCAAAAGGCAGATGAAAAGAGTATACGCGCATACAGCAGCGATTGTAGTATCGCCTAGCAATATATCAAGTGTGGTAAATTAATATATATTCGATTGTAAATATTTGACGACGGAATACGGCGGATGAATCGCACGGCAATATTAGGATGATGAAAAATATAACCGTTAAAAACGAAATTTTTTTCTTTTTTTTCTAGCAAGCGAAACCTTTCAATGGCAAAGCCGGTTTCGCTCACAATAAGTCAAGTGCGACGAGAACGAGACCGAGTTCTCGCTCTCGAGATATTGACATAACGAAGGACATTCTAAGATGTTCAAAGGGGGCTTTCTCTATTCGTTTGCTCGTCCCCTCGCAAACTTGTTTCCTACTTGACTCGTCGTTGACTATGAATAAGTGGGATGCTCGCGTGCGGCAACTAGCCCGCGGCCAGGAAGCACGGAGCACATTGGAACATGCCGAAAGTTTGTTTGTTTGTCTGTCTGTCTAAACTAATATCCTCGGCAGGATATCGTTACCGTGCCGACCGCAAATTGGCGGAAGTAAAATAGACGATGGGCTTTCACATCGCATTAACAGACGAAGTAACAAACGATATATTGTTGATTAAAATTGCGATGATAACGTCACGCGATTGTTTTTTTCCTTAACATCAACATATCCAGAACGGTTTAACGTTTTGATGGAAAAACAATATGTACTCGGGTCATGTTGTTGTTGATATATTGTTAATGCAACGGAATTGTATGTAATTAACAAGTTTGTCAATCTTGTTAAATTTCCGAGCAAAGTCTATTTATATTTCAATTTCAACCCGGTAAGCGCATACAAATTTCACCGTTTGAGAAATCTTACGAGGCAACATGGCAGTTCTCCTCGTCGGGCGTTCGTGAGAATGCAAGTTATATATACACATATATATATAGTGGTTATATACCACTTCCATTGTGTTACGTGCTTGTTACGGAAGGTTGGTGTTTGTCACTTCGCAACAAGTAACGCCACCCGCACTTGACTTGCCTCTTTGCTGATTTCGCGTAGACCAACAATTGTTAGTAGTCGTCTTAGCAGTAGCGTCGAGCAGTAGCAGTCGGCGTAGATGACGAGAAGCTTGTTTTAGAGAAAACGACGGAGATAGAGAAGTCCGCGCGCGACGGGTTTCTCGAAGAACGAAACGCGCAGGATAAAGGAGAGAGGAAAAACAAAAAAAAAATAAAAAAAAATAAAAAATAAGGAGAGAGATAATTCCACTTGTGAAAGCTATATTGTGTTATATATATATATATATATATATAGCTGAGTCAAAAAGTTACACAGCTAGATCCGTTTGACCGGAGATGGTGGTTGATTCGCGAGAACAATTGTTGCCGCAACCAATTTCCGTGTCCGTCCACACGTGTCTCTGTCTTTTATATTGTCTTTGCACTTGTGGTGTCATGTCTCGTCGTCCACACGTGCACCGCGACCGCCGTTACGGGAGAGATCTGAATACCATTAATTAACCACGTGTTATCTCGATATAACGCGCCTCTATAGTTCCCATGGTGGTGCAAGTCGTCCTCGGCGACGATGGCGGCGGGGGCGCCTTCCTCCACGGCCGCGGCGTCCGGCCCAGCATCAGCCGGCGCCGCTTCCGGCACACAGAGCGGCCAGGGCGTCGTACTCTGTCCACGTACGCTGTCGCAGGTGCGACGATCACGACTACGCCGGGCCCTCACCGAGGCGACCGCCGAGACCGTCAACTACGTCAAGACGGTGACGATTTTTTCAAGCCCTATTAAAACCGCCCGCGTACCGGGTGTTCCAGATTTTGCGCTTTCTTCCGCGATGGTTTTTTGTTTTTATTACGTGTGTATGTTTTTTTTTTTTTGTTTTATTTCGAATAAATCATCGAATTTCGAATTAGAAAAACATTTATTTTTATCACTTTGCCTTTTTGAATTCCAAGTGAAAAATTTCGTTTTTATTTACGAGTTTGAAAAACTCAGTCGATTCGCAATTTCATATCGAGTTTGTTCAATTGTGATTTGTGTCAATTTAAATTCCGCGATCGCGCGGGAAGAAAGAACGCAATTTCTGGAATACCTTGTGCGCGACATATGCCTTGCATAACGTATGCACATGCACGCACAACGCAATTGGTGACGATATTAGCGGAACGTTCGACAGAAACTGGACCGTACGGGGGTATAAAAAAGAAAAGACGTCTGGTAGAAATGGTCATGCTATGCTTCTCTGCGTCAGCTTCCCTTTTATAGTCCCTCACAACAGGCGCCGTAATTTCATTTACGCGCACGTAAAACGTGCGCCTGAAACTGCGACACACGAGATACACACACACAATTATACGATTGGCAACGTATGAAATCGTCGAAACGTAAGTAAGTATCGTAAAGAAATAAATTTTTAAAAAATTGTCTTGTTCTTTATAGAAATATTAGTGATCGAGCATGTTGATCCTTTCGATTATACGTGTTTTTATTTTTTCCTGGATAGTAATTTTTTATAATTAGATTTGTTTTGGTCAAAAATTTAACAAAATTTTTTGGACGAAAGCATCAAAATCAAAAGAACGGCGCCGTTTTGATTTTCGAACGAGTTAAAATTACTGCTTGTTTTATCGCGTTGCTTTTTGATTTGTTTTTTCGCGTCGATTCGGTAAATTTGTTAGTACGCGTTGCTTGCGAAGTACTTCGAGTCGATCTTTGTCTAGAGTAATGGAAGGATAAAAATAAGACGGATGTGAAGAATTTGAAACGTTAAATTGCAACAGACGTATATAAAACTATGCAAAGGACATAAAAAATATAGAGGTGCAGTTGCACTAAAACGTTCCTAGGTTCTAGATCTCGAGGGTTTTCGTGAGCTCTCGCTTCGCGTTAAGGAAAGTGCATCTGGCAAATATTGATCGTAACAATCTGCGCTTTACGCTACATTCCTCGCGCGGGATGCGTTTCCGTAGTAAACGCGGCGAAATACGACGCCCAAGAAATAATAAAATCCTTCTCCTCGTCGAGCGAACGAGCGACGCCTCTGCGCGGCACGGAACGCGGAAATTTCGTCGCCGCGACTTTACTACAGTAGCACAAGAATGTTTCGAGAGTTGTTGAGAGAAAAATTGCTTGACCGAGCGTCTCTCTCGCGCGCGTAACTTTTGCAAATTTTTATCTCGGCTGACAAAAAAACAATTTCCAACAAACGCGCTGCGCTCATTTCTCTCTCCGCGACATGTACATATGCGTACGCGACTATTAAATTTTATCGATATTCACATATGAAGTTCTTCTCATTGCGCATTTGCATGTACGATACAATATGTTTAATTAAAATAATTATTTCCCGCGTTTATATCGCGCAAAGTTTAACTTTTGGATAAAAAAAAAGAAAAAAATCTGTTGCGAACAGATATTGATTTCGCGATATAGTAAACCAGGAAAATGGTGCCGATGATGCGTATCAAATTTGGAGTTAATCCAACGCGACGTTGAAACACTTCAATACCGCGATCATCAATTATTGTGGAATTCTTGGTATTTGTATTAACTTGGTGCTTTTTACGTTCACGGAACAGAGATGTTTTTTTTTTTTTTTTTATCTTCTCGCGCATTTATTGTCGAGAATTTTTTGCAGAACCTTTCGCTTGCGTGAATAACATTTCGCATGATCGATCCCGAAATGTCGACAAAAATATACTGGATTTTATTACAAGATATATTTTTTAAGCCGATAAAAAAAGTCCGAAAGAAACTTTTGGTGTAGAAAATCAATCGTTTTTCTAGTTAAGGTGTGCAATTTTGACGTTATTTTCTTTTACTTTGGTTTTTCTTTTTTGGGATTGACATTCTCGATAAGTCACTAATTTTCGTGTATTGGAAAATAATACGTGATTTCCGATAACGCCGTTTATTGGTCGACAAGATACCAATAATATGTGGTAAAATCAGAGAAATATATAAACAAGTGTAAAAAATATTTAATATATCATTTATCTCTTTAGTAAAATAATAACTATAAAAATATGTCGAATTATACGACAATTGTAAGAATCTTGTATATATTGTGATTTAACTATATATGTACATATATTTAACGTTGTAAAAAGATGTTACATTTAAATGTCCTCCCCCTTCCCCCCTAATAGCTGTAACGCACACTACTCTGACGTCTTACGTGTCGGAAGTAAATTCGACAAGCACGAACAGACTCACGGAGAGTTTCGTGCTTCGCGAACGTTTCGGTAAAGTTTTCGAAGGAACGATCGTTGAATGAAAATCGCGTGTGTTTCTGTTTTGGACGCGGAACGCACGATTTCCTCCGGAGGGAAAGCTCGCGTCTGCGACTTCTCCATGAACGAGCAATCCCAAATTGTACAGTACCGCTCGATGTCACCATGTAAATGCAAAACATGCCACTCACGTATGTAGTTAATGTCGGTAACTTGTACAGGATAATCCGGAAGTACCCGAAACTCACGTACAAATTCGAAAGCAACAATAACAGAGAAGAAAAATAACATTTGTGTATTTTTCGCGCGGAAGTTGGATCCCACACGCGATATTGTAACTCATCATGTCTTTCCCGTCTCGATCTATTGTCAAATTCTCTTTCGTGCTCTAAAAAACATCGAATCGATTTCAGTATTTTCGAGATTTTGCGAATCCTCGTGCGAACGTCTCGCACTTCGGCCACCTGAAATTCAATCGAACATTTTCCCGACTTAAAGCGGTACTTCCGGTATTAACCTGCACAGCATGCTCTCTCTCTCTCTCCACACACTGCCCTTCGGTGCTGACCAACGAAAAGTCAGTCCCGGTCCTCTGTTTCGCCAAGCCTGGCGCCTGCACTCTGAAAACGGTCGTGTGTGCTGGTGTGTATGTGTGTATGTGTGTGTATCAAAGGAACGCGCGCGGCAGTGTATTTCCGCCTCTTTATTTTGCCCTTTCGTGAAACCGCGATTGCAAAGCCTTTGCGCGTGTCAAGGTATGGTCGACATATGCAAAGAGCACGACTGGACGATTTAATACGATCACGCGCGAACGAGATCGAGAACACGCGTTAAAATTAACGCTCTCTTGAAAGCCGCGTTCTTGCAATTTTATTTAAAATTCTTTGATCTTGTGTGTTTCGCGATATTGAGAATTTTTCCTTCACGATGAGAGTTTTCGAATTCTTCCGCCGGTGTAATTTTTCAAAATTTGCTTAAACGCGTCGCTTCGTGCATGTGCTCTCTTCTGTAAAATATTCGCGTTTACACTTTGCTTGAAAAATAAATTAACAATCTCGCAACAATCTCTTTGAGATAAATTTGTTTTTTCTCGAAACGATTTCTTGAGCGATTTTCTTGGATTACTATGTTTTGTCACAGTTATTCAATTACAGTGTGCGAAACACACGAAGTAGAGCAACACACTGCCTTCGCAATCGATCAAAAAGCGGAAACACTGTGTAACAGCAGATAAGCGAGTGTTCTTAAGACGTCGGGAAAGAAAATTTTCCATTGACGCTGCCACGGCCATTGTTTAACGACCACGTCATGATCACGCGCAGAAAAAACGAGCCGACCGACCAGAAAAAACCGATCGATCTTCCGATGATCGACGACCACAGAAGCAAATATATATATGTGTATATATATATATATATAGAACGAATCTAAAAAACTTTGTCGCGTCCCACGTTTTGCAGAGTGCAGGTAAAGGAGTGTGTTTGATACCAAAAACCGACTTCGACTATGAGGCGCAACGTAGTTTTTACAGTTTATTGAATTCCTCCCCGTCCTCACCACGTAAATTTCACCCTCGTTGTTGTTTTGAACAAGCACCCGCGTAGTCGCACGGAGTGTACAAATTCGATATAAAATTTTGTAGCACAATTTCCCCCTGTATTATACACCCTTGTATATATGTAGAAGCGCACCAAGAGAACAGTTAACGTGCGATGTGAAAAAATGCACGTTGCACTGTACATAAGAATTGCACAGCGAGAAGAAGCTTGATAAAATAACGCGCCGCGGAGCGCGCACACATTGTTAACATTTCAAGTTTAATCTTTAAATGTTAGCACTAGGCAAGAAAAAGAGTAGACGCGAACGTCGGAGAACTATGGCGTAAGAGATTTTTGTTCTCTTATGATCTTTCCTTGTGCTTGAGCAATGAAATCGTCAAAAAAAAAGAAAATAAAAAGAGGATTTGTTAAGAACGAATTTTTTTGTGCGATATTTTCAATATTGTTTACAATATGTTTTTATTAACATTTTTTGAAGCTCAATTTCTTATTCATAAGCTCATTTCTTATTCAATATATATATTTCAAATATATATATTTCATATATATTATTTAAAATAATATATATTGTGTTGATAATACGTGTGTGAACTTTTACATTCGTTCAAAATGCAATTCAAATGAGATATCTCATACTTTTTCGAGAGTGGCGTAAAAGGACTTTTTTTTTACGGTAAATTTTGCGAGCAAACCTCGTTGGATAATGCGCGCGAAATATCGCACGCGCGTTGAAGGGTACAAATTAATGGACTACAAAAAACGAACAAAGAAGAGAATCGAAGAGCGAAAATTTAATATTTAATCAGACCGTGTGCCGCTTTTTGTCGCCCGTCGCGTATTTCAAGCATTCCGACGCACAGTTGCAGCAATTTCTCTTCCATAAATCCGACAAAAACTGATGTTACGGGCAATTACATAGCGTAATAACCGATCTCTCGCGTACTGGTGTCGGTAATGTGAATTTCGCAAAAAAAAAAAAAAAAAAAAACCGTGGCAGGCGAAATTTTCTCACGAACAATAAACGCGTCCGAATTTCGTTGCGCCAATGATTTCGCGCGACGAGCGATTGTCACAACGATAGTGACGACGACAAAACGTGAGTGACGTGCGCGCGCAATTGAAACTTTCCGCCGATTGACAATTTTATTAAAACGTCGAATTTTTATTTTACTTATAATGTGTCGCGCATCCGTGAGCGGGATGAAAAAAAAAACTCGCGCTCGATCAGTCGACTTTTGTTTCTTGACACTTGCTTTTTCATCGTCTTCCGGTACTTTGTCTCAGTTTTATGATTTTTTATTTACCTTCCGGCAATTTCTCCTGCGAGTGTGTTTCCCGTTATCTATATCTGTCTCTCTCTCTCTCTCTCTTTTTTGAACATTTTTGTTCCACATAAGCGGCAACGAGGCAGCAATCCGTGAAATACCGCTTTATCGTGTCACGTGGAGCATACTCGACGCTTCCGACGCATCGCGACGTCTAATTTTACGCCGGACAGATTCGGGAATGACTCCATTAACGTTGAAAAATAACGTTTGGAGGTGAACGACGGGAGAGAAAGTCTGATAACGAGCGCGCGCTGCCGCGCAGCATTCTCGCAGGATGCGCGGCGGCGCATGATGCTGCACACGCAAGGAACTGGGCTAATGAGAACAAAATGGAAATCCTGCGGAAGTGTAGCGATGTGTCTGCAGCGGGGACATCTTGCGCGAGACATGCGAGATATCGTGCTATATCTAGACGCGAGATGCATTAATGCGGGAAAAGGAAAATTTCTGTCGGGGGAAACTGCGTCGCGCTGTGAAAATTCAAATTTTATCGTCCTTTTTGCACGGGACATCGAGTTCGATAAAAGCTAAATCGC
This sequence comes from Pseudomyrmex gracilis, assembly GCF_002006095.1. Lineage (NCBI taxonomy): Eukaryota > Metazoa > Arthropoda > Insecta > Hymenoptera > Formicidae > Pseudomyrmex > Pseudomyrmex gracilis. The sequence goes on along the minus strand of NW_018020672.1, from coordinate 424,065 downwards.
AAGGAACAATGGAAACGAAAATGACCGAGAGAAGAAAACGACGTTGTTTCACACCAACGGGGACGGACGCACACACGCTTCCGCAAACGGGAACACACACGCGTGTATTTGATATTGAAATAACACGTTCAACGAATATCTCAATTATCATTATCGCGACAACTATTAGACAATCGCCATTACGATGCTTACATCGGAACGAGGAGAGTTCGTTGGCGACGATAATTACGGTTGTTAAGTTACGTGTCTACTTGAATATATCAAGCTAATGTCTATTAGTGCCGCATAAAATATAGGCAGAAAGAGAGAGAGAGAGAGAGAGAAAGAGAGAGAGGATAAGTCGGAGGAGAGTTGCGCTCGATTCTCGACCTCGGAATTATTCAAGCGACGATCTTGCAAATGCACACACCCGACGATGATTGTCGCCGGGACGACGGAAACGAGAAAATTTCATTCTTAATGAGAACAATTTTAACAATGGTCCGTGATAAACTAGTGCGTTGTTTTTTTGTTGAAAAAAATTTGCAACTAAATTATCAAATAAATGAGAAAGAATGAGGAGAATATATTCTCTGTTTTGTGTCGCGAGTCGAACGTACACACACATGAATATTCAAATTTCGTTTCAAATCCGCTTCTTCGCGTATCGAATCTTGCTAAAATCTAAACTTTTTCTTTACAACACTTTTTTCACGTGTTCTCGACTGACTTTTTGATTTAACGAGTGAAAGAAAGGGTAAAATTAATTGTTAATTAATTTGCGAAAAAAGGACGCTTTGATGAAAATCTCGGAAGAAAAAAATATGAAACTAATTAATGATGACGCAAATTCCGCTCGAGATGTTCTGAATGTAGTGCAATCTAATTAGAAACGCCAAGTTGATGCGACAAAAAGCCCCGGAAGCTAGACCGAACAACGTTTCTTGTCGCCTGGGTGATAATGCAGAATAAATCTTATTTACTACTCGATTATAATACCACGCGCTGCTTTACATACTCCTCAAGTGTGTTTGAAATTGACATTATTAAGAGACAAAATGTCACAGGTAGGTATTCCCGTGTATGTGTGTGTGTGCGCGCGCGCGCGTGCTTAAATATACCGAAATCTAATTTATTTGAGTCACATCGGAAACACAGCAAAATTAGAACTCTGCTCTGTCCGCAATCATCCCCCGAGGATTACGCTCGGTCGAAAAATCGGACAACACTCAGGCACTCGAGGTATCTCGGGAAGGAAACGAAGCTTGCCACGTATGAGAGGATTGTAATAATCCGATGAAAAACGAGGCCGGTTTACCGTAGCGCGCGCGGCGCGCGCTGGACACGCCGGTGTGCTTTACTACTCGGCGGGCGACGAAAACGGCCAGAGAGTCGTTGTAGCGCGCGCTGTGGAATGCGCCGAATGGCAGTGGACGATGTGTTTCCCGGGCGAGCCAGTAGTACATCACGCGCCATGTCAGCCGCAGCGTACGGTCGCTGTCGTCGCAAGCAGTAATGAAACGGGGCGAAGCGGCATGGCGGCGCGAGGGACGATTGAGCATCGGAAACGGAGCTCCGCTCCGCTTTTACGACCGGTTTACATAGAAAGTACAGCCACTGCGGATTGTTCGATGCGGTTGTTGGCGGTTACGTAATTTCCGAGTCTCCGAAGGACAAATGTGTAAACAAACCAAGATAACTTTTTTTTTTTTTATTTTAATGAACTGAAAATCCTCTAGGTATAGCAAATGTGGTTTAAGGACTTTTTTTTTTTTTTTGAATTAATGAGCAGATATACGAAGGTTGAAAAGCAGTATACGCATAGAAATCAACTTTTGCGAAGTATATTATTACGAGAAGTCGCATTGAAAATGCATGAATATATAAAAAAGTTATTGAATTAGGGTGCGAGAAGAATGAAGAATATATATCCGCGTGTAAACGCTAATTAACGCGTGATTCTGCACAATGCGAGTCGTAAATCCGTTTAACGAGCTATCTCGTTGACAGGAAAATTATGAAAGAATTTTCCCAGATGAGGCGGCAACGGGGAGGAGGGGAGATCGGACGTGGATGCAGCGTAATAATTAATTAAACGCGCGCGCGCATTACAAAACAAGCGCTGGCCGAATTTCGCACCTATTGACATGTAGGTATAGGCGCTTCGCGTTATCATCGCCGCGTTTGGTATATCCAACGAAGTTGAATCGGAAGGATTTTGATGAAAATATTATAAATCTGTCTATTCGTTTTTTTGTAATTTGCGACTAATAAACGCGAGGAACACACATATTGCGCGGTTAAAAAATATATTCTCGCGATGAAAACAAACGTAATCGAACGTAACTTGCCGTGCGCAATATTTAATGCGTAGAATTTGAAAATATTAATATTTGATATCCTTGATAAATATCCATAACTTTGTCGTACAATTAATACAAAACGATTTTAATTACTTTATGCGAGAGATTCATTCGTTCCGTCATATATTTCCGTTTCACGGTACGTAATTTGCAACGCAATGAGATATACTTTTCGGAGGCTTCGGGATTTATTTTGCATTTCATAACGCGGCGAAGGGAGCGAATAAAATTCCGCGAACCGTGCGCGTTCCGCGCGCGATTATATAATCGCCTGAGGAAAAAAAAGAAAAAAGAAAAACTGCAAGATTTTACCACGTCGTAAACGCGAAACGTAATACATTATATGGCGCGAGCGGCTTTTTCGCTGGGGAAACCTTCCGGTCCGCTCGTAAAAGATGGCAGTTAAAACTGCACGTAGCAAATATTGTCCGACAACCTCACATTGTGACCTAAGTGCGGGAAGATTTTAACTCGTCGCGCTTACATTACACACATGCACACACGCGCTATATTTCAAAGCTCATTACTCTATGCGATTGTGAGTTTCAGCGCTCGGAAAGTGTCTCCTCGAATTTTTAGAGTAATAGAGAGAGAGAGAGTAACTCTCCGAATCTTTTATTAGACAGGAGAATTAATTTCTCATTAATTGTTAATATGTGTATCAATATATCTCGCGAGTGTCGATGTAATGTCGTCAATTTGCAACCTGTTTGTTCTGTTTTTTTACAATACCAGAGCACAACACAGGCATACATATAATATACATATGACAGATGTCAGAGATAACGCATCAAACTCGAAAAATGATGTATAATACCTACTTGGTAGTTTTTGATTTAAACATACAAAGTTTTATTTGAACTATTACTTCAGACTACAAATGGAATCTTTGACTTAATAAAAACGAATGTTTTTCATTATAAGTATATAACGATGACATTCAAATAGAAATACTTGTATCTTTTAATACGACGCTGATTAGATTATTTTTGGTAGTCGAAGATACGTGAAACTCTCTTTCCTTCTCTAACTCACACTTCTCGTCTTTCTTTCTTTTTTCTTCTTTCACCGCGCTCGTACATGTGTGCCATCTGTTAGCAAGCATACGAACGTGTAACACAGTTTGATCAAACGACGACGATACTAATAATAACGTTTCTGAAAACGTGAATTTCTCACTTTGAAATTTTACCGTCGCATCTCCAAATCAAAAGCACAAACAAAAAAAACGCAAGAATACTTTTTTTTTTAGTATTTTTTTCTGAAGCGATTGAGATTAAAACGAAATTGATCGGTTCGGTCGTTCTTGAGATATTGCTCTATGAAAATCTTTTCAATTGCATGAATTTCGCGTGTAAGAGGCACTACCGTGCCTCTTGATTCGTACATGAATCGAGAAACACACATCCGAGAAACGTCCAATCAGCGTCGTGATTAAAGTGGCAACACAATCAATATCGAGAAAATCGATTGTAATTATTTACACACGCTTCTTCTAGTAGAAAAAATACAATTCTGATATTTGATGCTTCTGCGGTATATTGCATCAATGTCTAAAGATGGTTTTCGCGTCTAAACCGCGTTATTGTCATTTTTCTACCGACGTTTTTCGTGAACATTTCAGTTCACTTCATCAGAGTTTCACCGAGTCGCCTGGTACTAAATAAATACAATTTTTAGTTTTGTAAGTGGAAACTGTAGAAGACTGTTTCTTTTTTATTTTATTTTTTGTTTTTTTTTTATTTACTTGATAAACAAGCTTTAGATTAACAAGTTCATATACACGCTGGGGATAAATGTCCGTGAAATTTATCGTCAAAACCATGGAAAACAAAAAAGGAAAATCCTTTTAACAGCGATCGCGCGCGACACGTGATAATTCCGTCATCGCGTTTTTGTACGAGTTCGGCTACTATTACTCCGTGTGTGTGTCGCGGACGTGGACAGCTTTTCGTGCCACGTGTTGCGCGCACGTATTGTGCACGCAGCGTGCGCACGAACGCCTTTCGCGTAGGGATTTCTCCCTCCCTCCCCTCGAGATCAACGCGCTGAATGATGAAGCGGCTTGAATGCAAACGATAACGCGCCATTGCGAATTCATAAGCCTCGCGCGGACCATCGCGACTAAATTTCAAATTCCTGTCTGTTTTCCGCGGCGCACACGGAAAAGAGAAGCAGGAAATCTACTGCCTCGGCAGACACACGTATACGTTCGCGCGCACACTCCGCCGAAACTCATATCGTCGGTATTTAACGCAGAACGTGAATGTTTATTTTTGCGTTTCACCCGAGGGGTGATATATTTGCACACGTGCACCTCGCGCATACTGTGTGTGTTCTACGCGGATAACGCTGATCCCTGACACTCTCGTCTCGTGTACTAAAAGCTTTCCATCTTGGTGTTTACAGCGTTCTCGTATTCGGGAAATGTCAGTCTTCCGCGGCGCACGGATTGCTTAAAAGCGCGCGCGAATATATATTTTTGCCTTTTCTTCGAAAAATGCGAAACCTAGAATTTTTTTTATCTCGCGATGCGCGATATGAGCGAAAATTGGTTTATTTGTGCGTCGCGATGTCCTAAACGTGGATCGTCGATTGTCGATTGCAACGCATCAGATTTTCACATGTGTTTGTTAATTAATTAATTATGCACAACGCGTTTCGCATTAATTCGTACGTGTAATTGACGCAGTCTATGAATTTCCGCAATCAACGTGTTCACGGATCAGTCGGCGCACTCGCGTGAACTATTTGCGCGATATATACGCCGCCTTACATAAATCATTTATAATGGACACCATTAATCCGTATGTACTGACGTACTGTTTCACGCGGCGCGTTTCTGGTACGCGGAATCCGCGCGGGATCTGGTTACGGACGTACCCTTGAATAACGCGGTATTGTATTTCATGAATTATTGATACCAATATCTCTCGATATCGAGTCTCCGGGAAATATATCCCGCCATCTCTCGCGCAAAACATCACTGCATATCGATTACGGCCTCTCTGCGTGAAAAAAATTAAAAATCTCTCGTCCTGTGCGCCGTAAGGACCTGCGCGCGATTAATCTTAGATATTTCCGCGCGCCGAACTTCGATGGGGAAGAGAAGATTTTCCTCTCGGGGGGAAGATCCAAGTGTGTATCGAAATATTTTCGAATTCTGATCGATCCCTCGTATCTCGACTTTGCGTATATATACGCCGGGAATTCCCCGTGTGTTTGAAAGTGATTCTAACGCTCCAAGTTGCCGGAAAGTTATGCGCTCTACGGCTCGAAGGTTTTGGAATGTAGAGATAGCACACAGGAACTTTGAGAAACTTTGAGAACTCCCCCGGGAACTTTCTTTCTCCCAAAACGCCGCGGCCGATTTCCGAATCTTTGACGGATTTAAGACGTCGCCGGAACATCGACGCCCTCGAAAAATTGTCGCGTCGTCTCCGGGAGCGTCGCGCGAGACGACGACGACGCGTCTCTCGCGCGTTGTATCGATTCCGCGACTATCATCGTGTCGCAACTGTGGAAATTAAAAAGCGATACCGCGGAGCTCCGGCGACGGCGGCAACGATATATAAATCGCTTTGACACTTATGCGGAATGCGTAACAAGCTTCAACTGAAAAATTCATGAGCGACCGAGCGACGCTCATGCGCGCGCGATCGAGTCGCTCGTCAATTTGCGAGAGACGCGAATGTTCATCCGTTGAATTTCACGGATCTACCGCGGATCACAAAATGCGATTATGGAACTATGTTACTCGAATGCGCGGATATGCGTTCTCGTGTTATATTTCCCGCGATATCGTTTCTATTGCTGCAGCGCGCGCGAACATAACAGCGCGCGATAACACGTGTGTGTGTGTGTGTGTGCATGAAAGCGGAATTACACAAAACGTATAAATACTTCAACGTATTCGCGTGACCGAGAATACGTTCACGTTCTCCGTAAGCTGATTAAATTTCGCGCAAATTTGTTTCGATGAAAATTTCGCTTCGAAAACATTGTTTTCGACTTTGTAATTTGAGGAATTTGAGGAGAATATTGCGACACACAGAAGAAAAAAAAAGTAAAGGAAATCAATCTCAGATTTTATTTGAGGGGAGGAAAGGATCGTTCCGAAAACTCAAGAAAGGAATTCAGGACAAGACTGTAGCAAACACACACGTAGGGAGAACGCAAGCTGAATATATTAGAAACGGTATGTTTCGCTTCCGCCAATTTACGAGCGTAATCTTTTCTTTTGTGCTATAAAAACACGGGACATTCTTTGAAAAATATTGCACGCGATTTTCCCCTTTTCCTCCTCTCGCGCTTTTTTTCACGTTTTCCTCGATGTGTGTACAAGTGTCGTAAATCATAATTGGGGTGAAAGTTACATCTCCGTCGCGCGCGATCTTCCTGTGTTAACGGAAATCTCGCGCGACGAGAAAAAGAGGGAACGCGCGCGTCAAGATATACGTCGGGAAATCTCGTTGTCATCTCGTTCGCAAAAGTGCGGAATTTCAGGAAGACACAATGCGACCGAATTTTTCTCGAGCGTTTTCCGTCGGTGCAAAGTGTGTTCACAGCGCGCGATAAGTTTGCAATTTCCTTACGAAACACGCACGCAATTTGTATTCCAATACACATCGTGTAGCATTTGTGTGTTATTACAGCTGATGGCGCCGGTAAATCCCCTCCTCTCTATCCTCCTTTTCCCTCCTCGCCGTCAAGGATTCTCGGCGCTAATTTCTGGCAAACGGCGTGTTCCGGGATTATAAAGCGCGTATATATTAGCCCCGCGCACGGAAACACACAGAGGCTCGGGCCATCGAACAAAGGTTATTGGCAGTTTCCAACCGAGGCGTCCGGACGCTCTATACCGACGCCTGTCGCTTTTATCGAAATTACAAACTTTATGGACTCTACGATAGCCGCTGCTTGTGCCGTACGTATATAACGCGCGGCTTTTTGCGACCGATGCGCCGCGATAAAAACGAACATTTACGGCTACATCCTCGCGTCGCTCGCACGCGAGTTTATATTCGGAGATTTAGTCTCATCTTTTGTCTGAAAAAAAAAAAAAAAACCACATTGTCGAATTATTTCCGGGAGGGCAATTTGCGTTTGTTTTTCTCGATAAAATTTCCATGTTCGAATCGTTGATTCGAATTGTATCTCAAATTACAATTGTCTGTGTGCGCGGAAATGCCGAAAGCTAGGAATAATCAGCCTATCGGGCGGCTTGAAATTCTCCGGAATTCTGTTTTCATTCGCGTCACGTTTGTAAATCACAGAGAAATCCTGACCCGTATAAAGCGACCTGTCGTGAGATATACACATTTTTATATTGCGCTACACAGTTTTACATCGCTGCCAGTTTACCGAGAGTAGTGATTTATCGTAACGACTGATTTTTTTTTTCTACGGTCAGCTATTTTGCGCCACGTCAACATCGCGGTTTCGAGATGATTAATGCCGCGCGGATCGAAAAATTATAGATTCGAGAGCGATCGCGAAATCTCAGAGATACGTATAAATTCGAGAGACTATATATGTGAGAAAAAATAATAATTGAAAATAAATACATAACTTCGAGAAGTAAAAATGAAAGATTATGATTTTTTCACATATTTGATATTACAAAATCTTGAAACTCAAAGAAACATTTTTTTAAATCGCTGGAGGAAACCACGAAGAGAATTTGTCCGGATGATGACTCGAACACGAATATAGCACACGTCTATCGTTTAATCTCATTTCGATATATCTGAGCCACTATCGCGTCGTCGAGGAGCCCTAAATGCTCGAACTTCCACCGAATGTGATTTACGTCGTTGAATCAACGACGAGGAGGAAAGAAGTTTCTTTGCTAAAACTTCTTTCATTTTGCTCTCTCTGCTTATCACGTAGAGGTAAAAAATATACCGGCTCAATTGCCGCCATTTATTATACGTAACCACACTCTGTGTGACAATACTGATTCATCGGAGTTTCTCTCCGGGGACGCGGCAATTTACAGTCCATTCTTGCTCCTAACGTATTTTTGATTAAAAAAGTTGAGAAAGAAGTGCCTCTCGGCTCGATATTAAAGAGTCTTGGCTGCATCGCAATGTTTATGTAAATAGAAAAAAATAATTTTAAATAAAAAAGAAATACGCAACAAGTTAAGAATGTAAGTCTGAAAATACGCTAAAAATATACGTGAGAAATATTAAAGCGTGTGTATTTTGTTATTACGCGAGAATATGCATATATATATATATAAATATCGAAGAATTTGTAACAAATTATATCTTATATTAACGAGAAGTGCGCGTTTGGAGTCGAATATATCGCACCTATTGTTGCCTCTTTTTCGCGTTGCCGATTGGTTGGTTGGTTGATCGAGTCGAATCGAATCGGTAAGATCGAGAGAGTAAATAATG
>NW_018020672.1:395196-414990 GCF_002006095.1 Pseudomyrmex gracilis | reverse complement strand
AGGGGTCACTGACCGCGGGCGCGCGGCCTTGACGGGGCATTGACCTCGGCCGCGCGGCCTTGGTGGGGGGAGGGTCACTGACCTCGGCCACGCGGCCGCGGCGGGGTCACTGACCCCGATCACGTAATTACGGTATATATATATATATATGTGTGTGTATGTGTGTATTATATATAGATATAGTTTTATATATAATATATATAATATTCTCTTTTTTCTGTCACGTGACTTTAGTCACGTGTTGTTTTTTCATTTCTCTCTCACTATTTTTTGAGTTAGATTTTCACGCGTTATTTCTGACATCTCTCATATGTAAATTATGTTTTATAAGACGTATATACTAGCTGTCATCGCGCGCGCGCGGTAACAGATTGTGTTAACTTACATAACACGTTAAAATAAAAATGACAATAGCGAGCGCGTAGCGCGCGCCTGTGTTGTGCTAGTATAACAAAATATAAAGTTTGTATGTATATATTGTATTTATATGTATATATATTAATTTTTATTTGAACATAAATTGAAACATTTTCGAGGCTGTGTGTACGTAGACGTGGTTTGTCGATTTTAAACAATTTTGCTGAAATGCTAATCAAAAGCAGATTTTAGCGAGAGCAATTTTGGGGGGATATTAGCGAAACAAATAGCGGATTATTAGATGTTACGCGATAGTAACTCCGTCGCTTCTATTTATTCCTCGTTTCCCTCGTACACGTCCTATCCTCTATTATGTCTATCAACCCCTACATCGACTCGACAGTATACGCAGTTCCGCGCTCTCGCCGGTGACATTTGAGACCGAAATTCTTGCCCGATATTTTCTCTCCCTCAGCAAATTTACATCTATAGACACTTATTTTGCAGCACAATATATTTTTCAATGTTAAAACAATCAATTTCGGAAAGAGACGAAAAAGAGAAAAATAAGAGATCGGAAAATTAATTTCTTCTCTCCATAGTTTCTCTAAAATTTATTTATATTTACAATTTACATTTATTTACTTTTCTTTGTTTGTTAACAACTGTCACTCTTTACTGCGTTAAGAAACGCGCGTTTCTGCTCAGACTTTAATTCGTCCGGATTAATCTCACATTCGGCACAATCTTCGTGTGTGTGTGTGTATGTGTTTGCCGAAATTATTAGATTCTCATTAAGAGATAAGACCGAACGTGAGAATGCGTTTCCTAAAGTTTCGATAGAGTTAGCGGCTCTGGGATAATCTGAAGATGAAAGGGGTTGAGGATTAATATGAAACGCGTACATCCCCAATAGACTAATGGCGCGTCGCCAGCTGTAATGGACAAACGAAGGGATGCCTCGCTGAAATTAACTAGACCGTAGGCGATGATGATGCGCCTACGCGGCGGTTCAAATTGCGGAATTTGGCGCAGACGGGATGATCATGCAATCTTGACGTCTTCGGGATAAATCAGAACAATAGAACACGTTGATGGAAAATCCGCATGAATGAACTCCGGGCGGTTAATTAAAAAAAGTCGTCGATGAACGAAGAAGACAGAGAGAGAGAAAATGCTCAACGGTAAATTTAACTCTCGATTTGAGAGAGAGAGAGAGAGAGAGAGAGAGAGAGAGAGAGAGAGAGAGAGAGAGAGAAGTACAAGAAAGGGGTGTTTATTTTATTTTATTTTTTTTTCGAATCGCGGAGCTTCCAACCGACAAAAGGTCGAATAAGCCGATTGATTCGGCGTGTTTAATCCTCAACGCGTTTTCGGCGGGATCAAAATGACCCCAATGTACACAAAGTATCCCAAGCGTAATCATCACGGGAATAATAATACTTGGTCGCGGCGCACACACGTCCATATATTGATTTATGTAATTTATGCGCATTATCCGGAATGTTAACCGATCGATGTGTGCGAATGTGTTTAGTGCGACTGTTGGCCTTATAATTACACTAATTGCAATAGCGCGCAACTGATTGCGCGTATTCAGATCTGACACCTGTCCGAAAATTGTAAAGCTCACCGCGAACGCGCATTGACGTGCGTATAGAGGTATTACCTCCTCTACGGCGAGAGAGCACCGAGGTACATACGCGCGCATTGTGTGTGTGTGTGTGTGTGTTCGCGTTTGCCGAAATTTCGCCGATACAGTTTTCCGCGCCGCGCAACACACCCATTTCATCGATCAAAGTTCGAACGTTGTCGCATTATCGGTTTTCTTGTTGTGCGCATCGAAGTCGAAGTTCTGAACGGTAACGAGCTTTCCGTCAAGATGCGAATAAATTAGTTTTCGCAAGCTTAAATAGACTTGTCTCTTCCCCGTTGAAGCGTCAAACGTACACATGCAGAGAAGGGAAAGAAAAAAGTCGGGCGGCTGAATTACATTTTATCAACGTTTTGTTTTACATCGCTTTAAGTCTTCTAAGTCAGCGAATTTTGCCAACTATTAGTTCAACAACTATCTAGTGCGAACGTGCGCGCAAGCTCCAACAGTTCATTTACAACATGAGCTCATTTGCCAGAAAGTTTGCATCAGCGCGTTTATATTGGTTCATATATTAAATTAATTAACAGATAACCACACGCGCGCGCCACAATTTATTTAAACGGCAATAATAAATTGCCGAAATTCTATACTCGAAGTTTTGAAAATTATGGCATTTTCAACCTTCTCTCGCGACTTGAGAAACGTTTATTAAAGAGAAAAACGATGAGCCAATATTTGCGTGGCCGCGGCCAACGCTAGTTCAGACTGGAGAACTGACGGGAGAACTTTTGAGGAGCGGGAAGTTCTAGTGCGAGTGATATTTGCCGATCTCACTTTCAAACGAATGCAAAACCGCCATTTAGGCCTGCATCAATGCGCGCGCGTTTTATGATTCTTCTTCTATTTTTAGTCATATTCGAATCGTGACAATATGGTGTCGCGATTCATCGATGAAAAAATCAATCGCTCGCGCAATATATCACATACGACTAAATTTTTTTTGACGCACGAATAAGAGTTTGTTTGATTTGAATATATTTTGTGTATTTTAACGTTACGCGTATTTTGCGGCTACATATCGTGTTTGGTTGATTTATCGGTTTCGTCGTCAATTTCTGACGATTAATCTCGTTACATTAAAAAAGTTATTCAGCGTACACAAAACAACAACAACAACAACGCGTGTATATCCGGTATTCGATTCATTTACCTCGCAGACGACACGAAAAAATGATTGATCATATGCGGAAATGATAGACCGAGAATTCGCGTTGCTGAAGTGGCTCGGCTAAATCGACGTCGTGTGTCTTCCCTCGTCGCGCGTATTTGTTTCGCCACACTGCGAGTGGAGCAGCGCGATACAACTGAAATTAGCCAGCACGCAAATTATGTTTACACGCCCTACACGCGGAATTGTATATCCTACCTCCATTGCCTTCCTGCGTCTATTTCATCCTCCTGGCCGCGTGTAGTCGACGAGGCGTGCGCGCGGACCGGCTACGAAGGGAGGAGGACGGCGGAAGAAGCGCGCGGCAGGGTAGCAACCGCGCCGCGCTTCGTTCTACTCACGATATGCGTGGGGCAGATGAGGGGGACGAAAGCGCAAGGGTGGTTGCGCCGTGACGGGGACGTAGAGACGCGGGGGAGGGAAAGGCATAAATGAGGAGCGAGACGCAGTCCTGTCGGGAGCGTCGCAACGGGCGGACGCTCACCACTGGCGCTTTTCTCGCACGCCTTGCCTCGCTCGCTCTCTTTCTCCTCTCTGTCTCTCTCTCTCTTCCTGTCTGTCTCTCTCTCTTTTTCCTCTCGGTATCTCTCGGTCTTTCTTCTAGATCCTCCCACCCCCACACATTCACCCTTTCCACTCTCCCGTCCCATAACCCAATCAGCATCCTCAGGCATCTTCTTGGCGGGTGTCTCTTTTGGATCCTCGAAGCGGGCGTCGCTCGCTCGCTTGCTCGCTGTCAGGCATCCAATTATTCGCCCCTCCTCTCCATCCGTCATTCCATCCATCCTTCTTCCACAACTACCCTCTCCTCTTTTTCCTCCTCCTCCTTTTCCTTCTCCTCCTCCTCTTCCTCCTCTTCCTTCTTCTCACACCCTTGCACTTCTCTCGATGAGCGCGGCGCGCGACAACTTTTTCGCGAATCGCAAGATCCACCGTCGAAGCGGAGGCTGCGCTTACCATCGATCTCACTTCGAGACAACGACGACGCCGTCGACGACGACCACGACGACGACGACGACGACGACGACGACGACGACGCCGTGATCGATGAACGCCGTCGACGACAAGGGTGAAGCAAAGGCGGTTCCGCGGAGAGCGACAATTCTGTCGCGAAACTGACGGGTGTTCGCTTCGAATTGCGCGCGTAGCGTGTCACCGGTCGCGCCCAGGAAGTCGCGAGACGACGACGACGACGACGACGGCGACGGAGGTGACGGAAATGCCGCCGCCGGCAAACGTGAGCCTTCGCGCGATCGAAAAACGCGAAAAAAACGGTGTATACTGATTGTTGTGCGGGTGTTTGCAGTCCACGTCAAGATCGTCGATCACTGCCTTCGTGTGTGAGGTATCTGTCGTCGAAAATCTGACGGATTACGAGTATCGTTCACGAAAAATCGGGAAACCGCGATCATCGCGCACGGTCTCTCGCTCGGTCGAAAATTGCTCGATTTTTTTTTGTTTTTTTTTTTTTTNGGTTTGGTGCTCTTTTGGCTCAGTAGACCTATAAAGCTAGTCCATACGCCATTCTATGTCTTTTTGATAACAGGTTTAAAACCGTGGATTGGGTTCCTGACGCCAAGCCACGGAGTTGTGCATTTGTTTAAATTAAAGATAATAATAAAGAAAGTGGTGTAAAACACCGACAATTGTCCAAAAATATTCACTGCGCACATCCAACCGATATGGCTGATGCAATCCCCTCGAAGAGTTTATATGTCGAGGGAAAAACAAAAATGATTCGTCATCTGAGAGAGAAAGAACTTGTTGTTGAAACTCCATATATATTTACGCGGAAGGGAAAAAATATTACACTTCCACGCGTCGCGATGCATTATTTCGACATCCGTTTTTTTTTGTTTTGCGAACAAAAAACGGGTGATGCGGTGAATAATGATTATTGAGAAAGTAAATAAACCGGTGTTTTATCCTCTCTGTTTTCTCTCGATGCAATGGAATAATGTAGTGTACAAAAGGCTTGATTAAACATTGAATAATGTTAAAACCTTCTCACGGAGAGAGAGAGGGAGAGAGAGAGAAAATTTAGCGCGCACGTAGATACGAAGATGCAGGGACTAGAATTTCACGAAACGCTTACAAATTTTGCGGGATATGTATACACAAAAATACGGAGAGAATAGATTTGATGAATAATTACTAAATCAAATTGAACGTGAGGAACTTGATACGTGTGAAGAATTGCCCGAGAGAGGAAAAGAAGAATACACAAAAGTGAAATAATAAATTTCAAATGTGCGAAAATAGCGCGCGAGTATTAAAGTAATGGATATTTAAATATTTATTATTAGCTGTATACAAATTTAACGGGGGCGGCTCTTGTGCAATACACTTGAGAGATAGAAAATAAATAAATAAATAGATTAATGAGGATTTAAACAAATCTCTTGACAAAACTAATCGGATTAAACGACATAACGTAACTAACACACCGTGTAAATTCAAAGAACGGAGTAACTAATGTATCAATTTGCAACTAAATAATATATCAATTTGTAACAAGTGCAATTGAAAGAGTTTGCCGTGCCGGTGACATAACAATATATCCCACTGCGATTTAATAATTAATAACAGAAAATCCTAACGTAATACACCGTTACCGCTTGATAACAAAAGTGCATACAAAATTCTTTATACATCTGTAAATTGAGTATATTTTGTGTCGCTGTTTATCGTGTACAAATTACACATACATCGGGAAAACAAATACAAGATAATTTTATCATGTTTACATAATATATTGCGAAGTTTTAAAACTGTTTTCGCGAAAATTACTCGCGCAATTTGAATTTTATTATACGGGGAAAACTTTTTTGCAACACATTTTCACGTAATAAATCCAACATTTGCGCACTTCTTTTCAGAAATATTGTTATTGTACAAAGGGGATGTATATTACACTATTACGAGTGCGTATAACATTTGTGTATCGCGCATTCTTTTCTCTCTTCTTTATTACTTCTTTCTCTCGTCTTAAAACCGAAGCGAAAGGAATATAATAAGGAAGTAATAAACGTCGAAGAATAACGAAGACGAGCTAGGGAAGATATTTGAGATATGAACCCTCGTTAACTTCGTTTCGGGACCGAAATCACTTTCACGAATTACTCATATTCGGCGTTCCACCGAACTTAAGACGCTTTCAATCGCTTCGTTAACTGCGAATAAGATTTACGGTGAGAAGTGGAAATTATATTTGCGCGGAGTTAGTTTGATACGACACGTCAAATTTATCGAAATCTTTGACATCGTTTTTTTGCTTGTATATTGATAGCCTTAAAAAAAATATATACATTTTAAAAAGATTTTCTTTTAGTGAAAATAAACCTGGAAAATGGAAAAACATTTATAAATACAAGTGACACACGAAAATTAACCTTTTGCACACAGACGTGGGTCTTCCAGACCCATTTAAAAATTTCAAACCGGTGTTTCCAGTAAAACTTTGTTTTGTTGAAACGCTCATATCTTTGAAACTACCAGAGATTTTTTCAATTTGTTTTTTTTTTTTTTATCGGCGCAGAATCGTTTAAATTTTCGATTCAAAAAGCAAAATGAAAACATATTGATTGTTTGCGGAGATATTCGATTTTAAATTCGCGTGAGTCTCACAGACCCAGTATGTATAATTAGGTCGATTTTTGGATAATGCGAATAGTTAAAAATGAGTTGTACTTCGTCAAATCAGCCGATAAATGTCAAATATCAATCCCGCTAAAAACAAAACAATAATTGTGAAAACAACTTGTTATTTGTTCTCTAAAATAACCAGCTCATTAATTACGTGAATATAATAGCTAATTTAATGGACCGATTTCGTTCGTATAAAGTTCGGATTTTGCCTCGGCTAATTCTCTTACTACATACAGATTAATTCAGCAATAATGGAGAGAAGTGATACCACGATCACGGTGGTCGGTGGTATAGGTATTTGCTTGATTAAAAATTCGCCAGGCGCAAGTCACGGCGCGCATACGCGATTATTATATTAAAAATTGATCGTTTGCTCGTTGATAGAATTCTTCGGGGCAGTTCGCAGTCGCGGAAAAGGATGAAAGGCACGAGCAGATGTGCTAAAATTGCTCCCGTTTTAATGGAACTTTCTCTCCGCCTTTATCTTTACGCAAAAAGCGATCAAAAGCGCGCGCATATATCTGGAATTTTTTTACACACATCGATATCAGTGAAATACAATAGAGAATTTTTTTTCCATCTACGTTTAAGGGAGGATAAAACGCCAGGAGATATTTACAATATGCGTGTGAACGTTACTGTCACTGTGAAGAGAGAGAGAGAGAGAGAGAGAGAATGTGTATACGCGCGAGAGATTGTTGTTCACGCGCGAAAAATAGCGGTATTTGCGTTAACAATATTTGTTTCCGATTTACGTTGAGTTGTGTTGTGCGCATAAAGCTCGTCGATTTTTCTCTCCCTTTTCCTTTATTTTAAACCTTGAATAAAAATGAATAAATTTATAATTCACACGAGATCAAACGGAAGAATTATATTTCAACTTGAATAGCGCGAGTTTTAAATTATTAAAATTTTCTAATTAGATCTTTCAAGTACACTTTTTTGAGAGCTTCTGAAGCTTAAGTTCAATGAGATGTATTAAATCTTTCAGTTCTTTAACTCTAGCCTCTTTCTCTCTTTCTATTATAAGATCAACGTAAAGAAATCAATCAATAATTTCAATGCAACAACTTTTTATCGTTTATTTCGAAGAGAACTATGAGATTTGAGAAATTACTTGTCAGTGAGAGAGATGGTTTTGTACGTGTCTCAAGTTTTTTCATATTAGTAATTAAAGTTTAATGAAACTTTATACATTTGTTACGTGTGGCTAAAACTCAATATACATTTCATTAAGATCTTAAAATTCTCAGAGACATCTCGACACTTAATTTCATCAATCTTCTCTCTCTTGAAAAAAATTCTATTCGCAATGTGCCACTTTTCGAATTATGAACGGAATCTTAACGCTTAGTAGCTTTTTGTGAGAAAATCGCTTTCGAGCTCGCGCAACGAACTTAATGTATATCGCGCGCGCTCACGAACGTCGTTATCTCTCGCGATTTCGCAGCGAGATCTCATCACACAGGTCACATAATAATTTCTATAGACCTACCCACGCAACAACTACCTACCCGCACGTTCGCTCAAAGACCGCGCGACCGCACTTCCCGCGGTATTCCGACGGTTTTGACTTTCTCCGCCGAAAAAGAGGGCAATGCTTCCCCGACTCGGAACCGAGGCGCGCTTTCATGGAAAGAAGAGCAGCAACTGGCCGTGTTAGCCGCCGCCGTGATGGAGGAGGAAGAATGCGAGGATGGTAACAATCGGCCGGCGAGCGGAAGGAAGCGCAGTCGTGAGAAGAAGCAGCCCTTGAGAGGATCAACGGGGCGCACAATGTTGCTGCGATATCGCCGCTATGTTGCTGCGGCGAGGATGTTGAATCAATATAGTATCGTCGTCGGTTATCAAGTGTTCCCTCGCGAGGCTACGCGCCTTGTTGTGATGACAAACGATCCTCGCCGTTAATTGGGAGATTCATTGCACGAAAACTCCCATCGCGCCGGGCGTAATATTCCCCGAGAATTGGAGGACGCGCGCGCGCGCGCGAACGGAAGTGAAGTAAGAGGCGCGAACTACGCGAAGAGTGATGATGGCGAGGGACTTCGATCGTCAACAAGAAGAACGATCGTTCGGATGATCGCTCTTTAAACTGAAGCCGATTTTGTTCGCTCATCAGTTTGCTGAGAGAGAGAGAGAGAGAGAGAGAGAGAGGGGAGAGAAAAAGAGAGAAAGAGAGAACAAGAATTACGTGACTCAACATGAGCGATCGACGGAAACCGAGAGACGATCCCGCGCCGCCACGCGGCCGATCGAGTTCGGTGAAGTGCTACTGTACTACGGTGACGAACAATTGTCGGAGCCGCGTTAAAGTGCCCGCGATATTCCAGCAGATCTTACTCGAAGAGGAGGATAATTATACGTAAATGTCTCTAAGGTTGGTAAAAGAAAAAAAAACACGCGAAAGCGGCAAAATGTTTCCTTGAAACTTCCCGCAATTCGTTTCCCGCTCTTTAACAAGAGTCTCTTAATTAAAATCTTGTTTTAAACTCTCGTTTTAACACATCTTGAGTGAAGAATGTGATTTTTCGTTGCTCATTAGGTGTTGCGAGGTTCACTTTGAGGTTTTCTTTCTAGCTAAGTAGCTAGAAAGAAAACCTCAAAGTAGCTTATATGATTCCAAAATAACAATCTCGAACTTTTTACCGAGGAGAGAAAGAGAGAGACATTCAACAGAATTTAATATGTTTGGTCTTCTTTACGTGCTAATTGTGAGCTAATCGAACTCTCTCTCTCTCTCTCTCTCTGTCTCTTGATTATATAACGACTGAATGGATGACAAATTTGTATATGACGAATGCTCTTGTCATGCTCGATCGAGTAATCGATAATTAGGCTTCTCTCCGAAGAGATTACAGATCGCAGAGTGCGCGCGCCGATACGGTTCGGTCAGTTTACTAAGAAACTATTCTTCATCTCTCCTTGATCTTCTTTTTGTTTCTGAAACTTTGGAGAGGTCGCGCGCTGCATCTTCTGCAATTTCATTCAATATCGTCGCAATCAAGAGAATCGCTCGCTTAAAAATTTTTTCACGTTCTCTACTTACTCCTCTCGTGTGTACTTAGCAGAACGAACGTGTGCGTCTCTCCGCGCGACTTATCAAGCGGAAGTTTCTCGATGAACGCGCGTGAAATTGTCGCTCGCGTCGGAAAGATAAAAAAAAAAAAATTATATATGAAATTGAAACCCCGATCGAGCAGTCGGAATGTTTGAAAAAAACGCAATGAAGTTTTTTTCAAAAAAGATTCACGCGACTTTAGATCTTAAAAATCGACGACGACGCGAATTCTCATCCCGAACACGTTCAGAACTCCCCGAACGCCGGAGGTGTGCTCACGGAGAGATGGACTTTCATACACCAGACGAATCAAACAATTGGGACACTTTATCACTTCGCTTCATCGGTTGCATCGAGTGACGAGAGGGAGCGAGAGAAGAGGAGAGGGTGGGAAGAATGAGGTGTAAACGGGGTCGAGGAAACAATATCGCGCTTATTGACGGAAGAGTCGTTCGTGAGGGGGACGGGACTCGCGATAGCTGAAGTTCGCGTAAAATTATCCGCGATATTGTCCTTTCTCTGCGAAGCTTGCAAACGGATCTCTTGTGTCTTCTGGATTTTCAACTATGCGAAAAATTCTATCGGGAAAATATTCTCATGAACAAAATTTAATATATTAATTACGCGAGTAATTTCGGCGTTTCGCGTCGCGGCGCGCGCGCACACACACACACACAGACTTTGCTTCTCTTTATTTTGCGCACGTTCGAACATTTTTGTGACGCGCAAGAACTGTAATATTGTTGAAATACAAAAATGAATATAAATTTTATTGTGTATAATACACGTATATAACTGTGTGCAAGTGCGCGCAAAAATTATTTCGCGGATGAACTATTTTCTCGTATTATTTTATACTTCTCTGACATATAACAATTAAATCGAGCGGAAACAATTATCAGTGCGCTCGACGGATTAGGAAAATTATTGAAATTTTCTGGGATCACAACCACGCGAGAGGAGAGATTGCTTGCGCCGGAAAATCCCGAGCGCCGAGATGAAAGTGACACGTTCTCGGCGAACACTTCTCGTCTTCGAAGTTGGATATATCGTTTTGTCAAAAACACCCAGAGATTTCGCTCGGGTTATCAGAATCCTCGTAAAAGTTTTCCGCGTAATCGCAAGATAATGGACACCCCGCGCGGCCTCGTTTTGTTATCGCGCGCGCGTTTTCAGCGCTTTTTCGCGCCAACAACATTGGGAGTTTTCTCGTTTGGAGAGCGATAAAAAAAAAAAAAAAAAAAAGAAAGAACGTACAGATAAATCGCGAGATGAATCGGTCGGTCCTTCTCCCCCTTCCTCGTTTATTAGACTTGAAACAGGAGGAAAATTCACGAAGATTGGTTTCGTTAGAACTCAAGCAGAAGGATTACAGAAATTGCTTTTAGCGAAACAAAAGCAAAAAGATTAACAGTAATTGGTTTTAGAAACCGAAGTGAGAGAGAAAGAGAGAGAGAGAGAGAGAGAGAGGGAAAGAGAGAGAGAGAGAGAGAGACAGAGTGAATATCGATTTCGATAAAGGTGAAGAGAAAAAAAAAAGAGAATCCGTTACGGGACTCGTTATGAATCGAGTGAATTAAATACCGTTGCAATTATGAGATAATGTAATCAAATGAAATGAAATATCGCTCGGATGTTTTGCTTGACGTCGCGCGATTTTGGTTCACCGATTCAATTCGATAGCTTCTCTTAGAAGCGGGGTTATTTATGCGGACAGGAAAATTATATATTCTCGGCGAGGACTTCATCTATCGCGCAAAGTTAATTAAATCTCTCGCGATGGCGATGCTCCAAAAAGCCTTAGCATTACGATTTTACCGGTAGCGCTCAGCTTCCGGTTGACAGACGCGACTATATCAGCGCCGAGTGGATTACCGCGAGTTTTTTTTTCTATTTTAAAAGAGCGCGCTCGCGTTTATCGTAGCCCAAGTCTTCTCGCTTCTCGGACGAACGTAATTAAGAGACTTCCCGTTCGTCTCGCCACTTTCTTACCGTTACTCGGCTGTGATCTTCGTTCACTCGCGAGAAATTTTACGATCAATATCGCATTCTTTCTTTCGCGCCGCTCTATAACTCCCGCAGAATTACCCTGCACATTATCACAATGCGCAGGTGTTTAAACGCGGCGTATAGCACGAAGATACGTACAGTATTTCACAAAAGCACACTCTTCTCGTTACTTTTCCACGAGAAAGAAGAACTATCGCGTAATTATATTTTCCACATTTTTTCCCGCGCTCCTCTCCCTCGCGCATCGTCGCAATTTGCAAAATTGAAACAGTACGTTTCTTCTCTTTTGAAATTACGAAAGAAAGAAATTAACGTAAAACGTCTACTACTTCTTGCGAATTAATGCGCGAAATGTACGCAACGCGAAAAAAAATTCGCGAAAAATTATGAATCGAAAAAATATGAATTTGTCGCAAAAATCGTATCGAATGTGATCGATCGATCCTCGCGAGATGTAATTCTTTTAATAGCGTTTTTGTTATTAATTATTAAAAAGGATTGTCTGAAGACTTCTTGTGACTCATACGTTCGTAGACGTTTGAGGAATTCTCGTCCCTTTGTCTCTCTATCTCTCTAACTCATTCCGTCTTTCTCCCTCTCCGTCTCTGTCCTTGACTCGGGATAAACGGGATTAAAAATTTACCAATGCGACCTACGGACAATTGATCGCCGACATTACTTGCGCTTACCAATAGGCGACACGAGCGCTTACCGTCGAGAATGCTTTTGTCGATAGCTCGTTGCAAAGGGACATTTATATTCGATATTATGTCGCCTTCTTGCGCTTTATTGTTGTGCCACCAACAGTCGTCTTTTAAATCTTGACGAAAGGATTCTGCGGAAGAGAGCGAGTTTAAAGCGCCGACGGTGATGTTTAAGCGCAAAAAAAAAAAAAAAAAAAAGAAAAAAGATCTCAAAGGCGTATATCTCGTCGATTTCTCGCACGCGATAACGTTAAAAGCCGCGTTTCTCGTTTGATGACACGCGATTGGCACGATTGACCTTTTGGAAATCACCGTCAACGCGCAAAAAACACGAACACGTCGGGGCGGGTTTTTACGCGGTGCAATAGAAAAATGCGCAACTTTTTCCGGTTTCTCTCTCTCTCGATCGGGCGCTTTTGCTGCTGACCCGATGTCGAAACTATTTCTCCGCATTTTCGATTACGTATCCCGCGAAATCGACGTGAAGAAACAAAAAGGTGGAGAAGACTATGTATTTCTACGAAAGAGAACGTTGCTGTAACGGTAAAGCAATAGCCGCGCGGTGGCCCGGTTGGAAATTGCCTCCGTTTTCCCTACTTTTCTTATTCGCGGACGGGGAACGGACGCCCGAATATTTTTCCTTTAATCCACACACAGCTGCTAAGGTAGCCGCAGAGAGATGGGAAATGGATATAAACGTAAACGGAGAATCGCTCGTTAGATTTGGGAGATAAATTGTTACGCGTATAAAACTCGAGAATTTATCGATGATTTAGTGCTCGGCGAAGATTTTAGAGAGAATATTTAAACAGCTCTGCAATATGTAGGAAAGTTTGATCATAATCTAAATATAATAGAATTTAGAAAAGATTATTAAATTTCAATACACTTTCAACTTTGAATAATTGTTTTCCAATAAGTATGTCATGTATTAGCGAGAGAATATATTTTTTTCTCTCTCTTTTATTTAGTTCGTACACTCCGTAAAATTTTTTCTGAGCTTATTTTTAATTTTTTCAAAGACCAGAGAGAGCGACGTTTTTGATTTTTGTTTTTAACTTATGCGCGCCGTCTTTGTTTACAAACGTTTTAATTAATTAACGTCTAGATTCTTCGCGCGAGAGAAAGAGACGGCAAGGTAATAGTCCGAGAAGCACAAGAGCAATCCAATCCACCAAGCCAAAAGATAATCCAGAAAGATAAAAACAGCGAAACGATATTGGCGATGTGAGCGGAATATAGCTTGGAAAGTATAACCGCGAAATTATGGGGGAAAATCCCCGGGTTGGAAATTGCGGCTACTGTCTTTTATATTTTCTTGAGTATGTTGCGCACAGTACTCTGCGGCGGATGTTTCGGCTGCGAAATGACTGTCGCGCAAGAAGAGACAACTTTATATTGCGCAGCATTGTCCACTTAATATCGGCAATTTGACGGAATAATACCGTGCTGTAAACTTTGGTAGAACCTGTTCTCTTCCCCACTCCCTTCTTTCTCTATGTCGCTGGATAAATTGCAGAAATTGATTTTCCATAATCGGAGAGTTGCAAAAATTTGTCGATTAAAAACATACAACTCTTTTCAAAGTTTAAAAATTTATCACATAATAAAAGTTTGATAATTACGTAAATCTGTAACGTAAATCTGTAATATTCAATATGTTTTTTATGATATTTTATGTGTACGTATCTCTGTTATTTTTTTTAATCTGTTATAAAAAATATTTTGTTTAAATTTGTTGTATTAACTCCGAGCAATTTTTATTTACACTTTTGCCAATTAGAAAATTTCAGTCGACGAAGAGATTACATGCGTTTTCGGTAACGAAACAGGTCGAAATTAATAAGCGCAGCTTGTCGACGAACGTGATTCTTTATTAAACTCCTGTCGTCAATGTTTCCTCGGAATTTCCCAAAAAGCGAAATGCGTATAATAATTTCCGAAACAATTTTCAATGTACGTTCTCGTTCAATTAACAAAGTTTGTGCGCGAAGCGACGACGAGGAATTCCCCAGTCGAGAGGTTTCCGGATTAATTCCGACGGTATACAAGCCGAAAACGATTGGTTAACGAGGCGACCTGAAGCGACATCGCGTGTTTTATATATATTGCGCCTCGCGGAGTCCCGTATTGACAATCGACCGCGGTGTATCGACAGGCGCGCATTTTTGAGAAAAGTACGATTCTCTGATTTGTCAACGTTCAGAAATCAAAGTAAAAATCGATGTTCTTCCCGTCTTGTGAAATTTTATTCAGACACTTTTCTCGCACAATAAATAACATTTGCTTGTCGCGAATATTTGTTTCGTAATACATTTGCGAGAGAGCGGTCGCATTTTAACACAGTTACATCGAGAACAAAAAGAGCACACGCTGCACGCGCACCGAAGAAACAGGAAACTCGTCCCGGGAATGAAAAGGAAAAGAACAGCGAAAAGAAATGGCTTTTTATTAAATAGAATAGCGCTGTCGCGGATTGGAGGATATTACATTAATATGTACATCACGGTACCGTTGGCAACGTTCCCAAGCCTTGTCAGTAATGGCACGCCAATTTCTCGGAAAAGTAGAGGATGCAAAAAGAGAAACCACGGCGCGCGAGAGAGTCGATTTTGTCAATATCGACAATGCGCGATGCGCGCAATGACGACAGGGTGCTCTTACGAGGTTATTATTTTGTCGGAAAACACACAAAGAGAGAGAGCGATGTTGTGACGATAATTGACCGGCCGCTCGAAATCGCGGAAAAAAAACTCTTTGCGGAAGAGATAGGCGAAATCGAGGGGGAGGGAGAGGGAGGAAACATCGCGTTTGACGATTTGATTTTATCGATTTAATGTCACGTAAAACGAACGTGAAACTTATACAGCGCGGAATCGCAGATAACGTTATACCCTCGCGTTATATCTGTTGAATTATTGGTCGCCGGTCGTACTCTCCGCGAAGCACTAATCTCGCCCCTCGAGTATTATCTCGCGGTTCCATTAGAGAGATTATGTTCGCGGACATGGTTGTGGCGGGAGTGGGCGGAAGAGAGAGAGAGAGAGAGAGAGAGAGAGAGAGAGAGAGAGAGAGAGAGAGAGAGAGGGAGAAATAGATAAAATGTGTGTGCGCGCGACATAATCGCCGAAAACTGGAGCGAAACGGAACGCGCTCGGTCGAACGGCGAAAATCTGCTCCGACAATTATTGTTACCCGTTCGCAATGGACTTCGACGCGACGTTGCTCTTCTTCCCCTCCGTCTCCGATCGGAGTTGGCGCTGCCAATGTGGTGTAACTCCGTCTCGAGCAAAAGTACGGTTAATGACGTCCCGTTTATCGTCACGGTGAATTATCGCCGGCGCTACGGTGAATTGTGACGCGGATTGCCGCGCGCGCGGTATATTTACGATCTAGAGATCAAGAAGCTCGCGCGCTTCTTTTATCTATCTTTCCAGTTTTCCGAACAACAAGGTTCGGATAAATGGGACAACGGCGCAAACCCCTTGGTGCTCGCGCAAGAAGAAATACTTCGGGGATTTAGAAACCTTACATTTGATACTAATCCGCGGTAGTGTGTACACACATGTGACAACTGAACCGTAAATGTTAAGACCCGCGCACACTTGACTTGTCTCTCCCTTCTGGTTTTGTGCAACGCTGGCTTTGCTTTCTTGCGCTCGCTCCGGAGTATAATAGCGGCGACAATGTACCGAGTCGAGTGTGAAACCCGAGCGTCGAATACTCCCGGGCAAACACACACGCGGGCGCTAAGATCATATTTCTATCTTTCTTTCGCTCTTGTTCTCCACTCTCTCTCTCTCTCTCTTTTTTTATACCTCCCCTTCGGTACCCATTTCTTCGCGACGGAGTCGACAGTTTTATCGCTTTTCTCGTGCGAGAGAAAGCCGCAAGTCGCCGGAAAGATTGCGGTTTCGCAAGAGAAAGAGAGAGAGAGAGAGAGACAGAGAGAAGTTGACTTTATTAGACGCGCGCGAACGAAAAGGGAAAGGAGAGAGAATTAAAGGAGCTCGTTTCTTGGGGTGAGAGGGAAAATTAATTCAATTCAATTCAGTTCACCGAGGAAAGTGACAAAATGATATGGACGCGAGTAGACGAGGGAGAAATGTATATATTAGCTTGTTTCGGCGAGAGACGATGCGAAAGACAAACCGCCGTCGTCGTTTCATTACGGTCGCGAACAATCGCGAAACGAGGGTGAGAAAGCCTTGGAATTTTATCGGACGAGTTTAAGATCGCCCCAGTCAATCAGGCTCTGAATTAAGGAAGCCTTTCGGGATGGTCTCCATGACTACCATCTTCTCTCCCCCGACTTGTATCCCCGTTTCTGTCCGCCCTTAATACAGTCACTCCTTTCTCGCTCCTCGAGCCGGTGGGGAAAGGTCATGGGGTCAGGTCTGAAATCTCTTCCCGGTTGCGGCGCATTCCCGGGTGCAACTACTCGTCAGCTTCTTTGTTGATTATCGCGCGGCTAATCTGACGCCAACGGCAAAGCGCGCGGGATAAGCTGCGAAAAGTCTCTCCCGCGGACGCGGACCGACGTTTCTAATTCGCCCGATCGTGATTAGTCTCTCAATTTGGCGCGCGTTTTTTGCGTCTGTTGTGTCAGCGCGAAAACGAGCGCAAAATATTTTTAGTCGATCGCGCGCGTCACGTAAATATGCTTTAATTACACTTTTATTCGTTTGGGAAAAAAGAAAAAGAGAAACAAAGTAAACAAAACGAGAAATGCAAATGGAGTAAACAAGAGGGGTGTGTGTACCTAGCACCATTGAAAGAAACACACACATACACATAAACATACACGACACGCTCTAACTCACCGGGGTTTGAAAACGTATTCTCGTGGAATACAACGTGTTCGGAAAATATAGCGAGGAGATCGATAAACCGCACATACATAGCTCTCACCAGTGTGTGTGTGTGCGAGAGAGAGAGAGAGAGAACTAATACACACTGACAGACAGGTGCATGCGCCCCGGTGCTTCGTATGCGGACTGTGGCATCACCGGCAAAGCACCAACCGGTGCATTTCCGACGCGGAGCGAAATCGGATGTTGCGTACAGTACGGATGCCGAAACTTAAGCTTCTCGACACTCGAAAGTGTGATGTAAAAAATTCAAATGTCATTTTCGAAATGCGAGGAAGAATCGAATCTCCTTGAGAATCGAGAGAAATGCGTTTAGCGCGCGAAGCTTTTGTCATGTCACTTTTTGAAATGGACAAAAAAATTTGCGAGCTATCTCGACAATAATTTAATGAAATTATATTTAAGAAAATTAAAAAAATGTTTATTTACAAGAATGTTTATTTTACAAGAATGTTTATTTACAAGAATGTTTATTTACAAAAAAATATTTTCTCTTTCACACATAAATGCATTCCACTTTTGTTCTTTTCGTTTTTCAACCGAAAAACTTGGCGCCGCGGTCTCCGGTTTTGCATTCCGCTGCAATCTCGCGTCATTTCCTCGCAACGACATTCCGGTGGGAAACTACTTTCCTCGCTTCACGCTCACTTTCTTCGATGTTGTTCCAGGGGTACGCGAACGGGACACGGTCAGTTACCTGATTTCTAAATTTGAGAACGTTGTGCAAAGACTGTGGTTTCTTGTTGCGATCTTTTACCACGATCTCGCGTATATTTTGTCTTTATATATATATATTCTTGAAAGAACAAAGAAATTGCTCTCGTAATTTTATTTTTGCACAACGCGACAAATTGCGTATTGGTGAAACAATAATCTTTCGAGCGCGAATATTTTGTGTGTAAAAAAATAAAAGTTTTCATTTAAATTGTTTGCTATCAAATCCGAATAAAACATTACGGTCTCTACGAAGAGAACAACCGACCGCGGCATTAAATGTGGAGTAGAAACACTCACGTATTTAATCCACTTCATTAGAGATTGTTTACTTCGAGGAGAAGTGATCAATCAACTCGCAACCGGTTATAGAGGAGTCGGGGGATGGAAGGGTGAACTTTTCCACTTTCAAAAAGAGAAAGAGGAGAGAGAGAGAGAGGAACTTTGATCCTTTCTTTTGTGCTGCGGGAGTTGAGATCTCTTCGCGGTGCGTACTTATTTATGCCGTCTGAAAGCTTCATGTGAAGCGCGAGCGTAAAAAAAAAAGAGAGAAAAAAAAACACGACCACTCCGGGCGTAACTGAAAAAGTTAACGCGATTAGAAGCGGCCTTTGTGCCGTACACGGCATTTCCATTCGAAGCCCTCAAACGGAAGCGCGCGCGTTACACGTTTGAGCAAACATTGCATTCTTCAATTTGCGCGAGAAACTGCGTTATACGCGCGACGAACGCGGCTCAAGAACACTCGTTAACTCGCAAGTATCGTCATCGAGTGGAATAATTTTCATCGATCGAAAACACCCGGTCTATATATCTCTCTCTCTTTCTCGAACGCTCTTCGACTAAAGGAAGATTGTGCGCGACGGCGGCCCGCCCACGCTCGCGCGCGATATTTCGTCCGATAAATCAGGACTACCCAGTCACATCATTAAGACGAACCCTTCTCAGTTACGCGCTCCTGTGCGACAGTCGTTTTATGTTCGAGGTTGGATGCGAGATCCGTCTCAGTCACGCGTCACTCCGATAGGGAGAATAAAAAATTCCCCGCATCTTCCCACGCGAAAGAAAACGCTCGTGATAAGACGTGTAACTTCGTCTTAAAAAAAAAAAAAAAAAAAACAATAGGTGTGCAATAATTGCAGTATGTTTGCCGAGATATCGCACGCGGAAACTGAAATCGAACGCAAGGATCTACGCAAAAAAGGTGAGATTGCCAATTTTGCGCGCCACTTGTTTCTCGCACCTCTGTATACATACTTCCTTCTCTAACCACACACTGTGTGTAACGCAATGCATTGATGTCTTCGAGAGAAGCGGTAGGAGGCTTTTTTCTCTTTACTCTTGTAGAGCGTAGAGAAAAGACAGAGTAAGAGGAACTCTTGCTCGTCTCTCCGGAAGGCGTTGATGCGTCGCGATGTACACAACATACAACGGTAACAAAAGCGCGTGTGACACGCGATGCGTAACTCTGTGCACGTGCGTGCGTGCGTGCGTGCGTGCGTAGCTTTAATCGTCGGGTTTGTGCTGTTGCAGCTGCGGAAGCCAGTGTCGACTCTCTCGATCCCGGGGGCGATGAAGAATAGCGGCGGGGTGGCCGGCGGGGGCGG
>NW_018020672.1:328437-395117 GCF_002006095.1 Pseudomyrmex gracilis | reverse complement strand
GGCGATGACGCCGGCATCGCCCTCGTGGGCGTCCACACCGAGTATCCCCGTTACATGGACGAGCGCATGGTGGCCGGCGGCGGCGGTTCCCTGAAGCGCGGCGGCAGCATCGGGTCCAAGCACAAGCCGAACGTCGGCTACCGGCTGGGCAGGCGGAAGGCCCTGTTCGAGAAGCGCAAGCGCATCAGCGACTACGCCCTCGTGATGGGCATGTTCGGCATCATCATCATGGTCATCGAAAACGAACTGTCCAGCGCCGGCGTTTATACCAAGGTGAGATACACATCTCTTGTGGCGGGTTTTTTTTCGCGACGGAATTTAAATTAAAAAAAAAAAGTTCTATCATTGTAGAACTAAAAAAGAAAAACAAAAATCGTAATTGCGAGGTACGCGGTTTTTTTTTTTTTTTTTTTTTTGAAAGTTTAGTTACGTACGTAACTCGAATGAAACCGAGCACGAGTAATAATCGAATTGGTTCACAGGCACTGGAAAAATAACTGTACGTAACAAGTTCCTTCGTGCTTAACCACATGTGCGTGTGTACACAGGCCGGGAAAGGCGATTAATGCAAGGTTTTTTTTCCGAGCGATAGCGCGCCTCGATCTACAGCCGGCATCGAGCGTTCAATTAATTTGCACATAATCCCCTAACACACAGGCCGATCAAACTTTTCTCGAGAGTCTCGTAAATTCACCTTTGCGGATTGCTCGCGTGCGAGAATAATTTCTCTGGCAATTCAAAAGTTAAATAGCGGGAGCGCGCGCGCGTGTGACGCGATCTTGGAAACTCTCCTCGGTTTACCTGTTCGCAAAATACTGCGGGCATAATTATTCTTTGAAAAACTTGTAACGAAGTTAAGTCGAAGAGCCACTTCTACGAGTAAAGTTGATCTCGAGTTCTTAATTATCGTAAATCTATATTTTGTGAATTTTTGTCGTCGTTATCGGTAAACAACTTTGAACAAGTTTGAAACGAAAAAGAAACGCGATCCAATATATAAAAAATAAAAAAAAAAATAAAATAAAAAACAACAATTATTGAACAATATTTGTACATTTAACAACAGTATGCGAGTTATTATACACATTACTTTTCGTGTTCTTTGAAGCACTTTGAATAATTTACAAGCGTTCGCTGTTAAAAATGATAAAAGTGCGCAATCGAGTTCGAGAAAAGACAAGAAGATCGGAGACATTTCGCTGAATATTTATTACCAGGGAGGGAATGCTCCGCGGTTAATTCGTAATCGAACAAAAGCTCTTAAAACCGCGTGAAAAGTGCAGACCGTTGTAGTCGCGTTAATATTGCATCGATTTGTACCGAAAAAAGCAACTGCGAGAGGGCTCGGAGTGAGAAAAACTTCCCACTTGATTTCTCTCGCTCTCTTCCCTCTCAGATTCTGCAACACATTGCACATTCGCTTCATCCCTAAAATAACTTCTGTATTTACTCAAGACGAGGAATAATATCGTTCTGACTAAAATATTCCGCTTTTGATTCTTCGGAAAACAAAGTCTCGCGCGAGAACAAATTTTACTCCTATATTTTCGCCCCACATTGTGGAAAATCGTCTTCTTTTTCGCGGGTATCATAAGTTTCGACACATCTCGTATATTTGGGGATCGCAAAAAAATATCCACAAGAAAATCCGCCAACAATGTTTCTCTTTATCTCTTTCTCCGCTCCTTTTAACTCTGAAGAAAGTTTACGCGCTCGAGACATATGCGCGACGTAAGGTGATGTGGAGACCTTCGCGATATAAACTCAGCCAGCATTCGTCGCTACTTCAATAACAAATTTTCACAGGATTTAGATCGATTCTCTTTTGCTTTCTCTCGAACTACACGCGCTTCGTTATCCTTTCACGTCCTATCCGACGCGGTTTTCCATCGCGCGGAGAGAGATGGAATCAATTCTGTTGGGTGTGTTCACGCCGTCACGAATAACAACTCTTTTTCCCGTGTCGCATGATGAGCCACACCATGTGGATTTGAATGATGGATCCTCGGCACGCGCTCGTGAGAGCCAACAGGTTCAAGGACTCGGAAAATATTTATCAGAAATAGGATTGACAAACGAGAAGTCCTTTTCCTCTTTCCGCGCGGCGACGGAAAAAGAACGCAATGTAAGAGCGGTTTGATTCAACGGGGAAAATGACACGTGATGATGATGCGACAATAATGAGTCTAATATGATAAATGTAATATGTATATATATATAAATTAGATTAAATTAGAATGTTTTTTATCTATATCGCGCGTTGGAACACCCTCTCAAGCGCATCGAATAACAAAAATATAAAATAAAATGAAAAATAACAAAAGTAAAAATAATATGGAGAGAAAGGGAGGGAGATAAACGGAATATCAGACGTTAGATATTCGGTGATCAATAGACCACTACTTTCATACAGTGTCGAGTATAATCGCGCGCGGTTTGATTTATGGAGTACACTTCGGCAAACGAAACGTATGTGTAAAGCAGAAGAAGAGAGAGAGAGAGAAGCAATTCCGCGCGTCCGATTCAGTTTTATTAAAATTCGTCCCGCGTTCTCACCCGCAACAATTTCGAAAGTTATGAACGCTCCGCACGCGGAATTCGAAAACGATTCTCGCGTGCTCTTGAAAGCAACAAGAATAGACACTCTTCTCTCTCTTGGAATTCGCCAACCCAACCGATTTTCATCCGCACTGCGGAGAATAACCTTTCCGAGCAAACAAAGATCGAAAGGTAGTTAAAAGTTGGGTGAAAAACATCTCTAGTGAGAAAAAGAGACGGATAGAGAGAGAGAGAGAGAAAGAAAGAAATATAACGTCAGCGCTATAATTCTAATTTAAAACTCGAAACGACGAATTGAAGAGACGCGATACCGTTGTCGCAATACAATCATCAAGCGCCGCATAATCTAAGTGTAACAGCGGAAATGCACACGGGAAAATGCAGAATATAAAAATAACACATAGAGAGTGTGAAAATATTAAGAATACTTGAATATTTTATTTTCGCGAAATTGGCGCGTAAAAAACGTACGTATATTTCGGTCGGGTTCCCGTAGGAACCGCTAGCACAAAATAACCGACATCGTCGATTCTCTCATGTATTTCTAAAAATTTGCGCGCACGGATCGCGCGCGTATGTGTGTAATGTTCTTCAGAAAAAAATTAGTTTTGCCGAATGTGACAATCGCAAAGTAATTTATGTAACTTGTGTTTATATGTAATTTGTTTTTATAGTTTCGTATATAAAAATAACCACACAACACATCTCTAATTTTAGAAACGTTTTCACTGCCACTTTCGTTCGGTCGATTCTCATTTGACATTTGAGTGTATTTTTTTTTCTCTCTTAAACGAGATATTCCCGACCTTCCAACCTCGCGACCTTCGCGTATCGACTAAAAACGTCCTGTCGATGTGTCGGATATAACGAACGGATATTCAAGGCGACAACGACAAGCGTGAGTCTTCCTGTATATTCCCTCGATATATCGAAAGAGAGAAAGAGAGAGAAGATAGAGACGGTTCGATAATCGCGATTGCGAACGAGAAGGCCGCCTTGACCCAGCCTATCCTTTTTCCCCTCGATGTTGAGCAGGAAAAGCTCCCCCCAGAGTGCTTTCGTGGCCGAAAGCTCGCGCGCGCGCGTCTTTTTCGCTCCTTCTCTCTCGACGTTCTTGCATTTATTCCGCTCCCGATGGGAATATTTCTCCCTCCCGTAAGAATTTCCCTAGGGACCGCGAAATCCCCTTGTTGACCGACGTAATCCAATGCTTGATCCAGTGCCAAGAAACGAAGCAACGGATTAACAAATATCGATATTGCAATTGTCGAGGACAGGACGACTTCTTCTCGAGTATATATTCACATCTTTCCTCTCCTCTTCCCCTCTTTCTTCTCGTCAAGATCTTCGGGAATTAAACGTGATCATGCAAGAGAACCAGACCGGACTGCGAAATCGGTCGCGCTTACGATAAATTTTCCAAGTATTAGCGCTAAGTGCTTCTCACGCGAGTGGGTCAAATTCTGGATTTCTCTTTTGAAAATCATATTTCGATGTTGCAACTTTGGCGCGCAATCATGTAAACAAGATTACATGATTTCCTTTTTCTCTTCTTTCAAATGGAAAATCGATTGTAGTGGCAGCAGCTTGAGAAATGAAAAATTGCATTGTCACATCGTTGCGTCACAACTCGCCGAACGACCTCGATGACACGAAGATGATGTCGTCGAACAAACTAGGAGGAAGAAAAAGATGGCAGAGGTTAATTATGCGGCTGCGGAGGACTAACGTTATTACAAAGTAAAATCGTTGACGAGCGAAGACAAGTCGGTCGCGTTTTATCTCGGGTCGCGGGGAAAAACCCCCAACGCGAAGCATTCGGAATGGAAAGTCGTGAATTAACTCGAGAACTGCGCGCTATTTGCGACAACGACGATGTGGAAAAGAAAATATAGTCGCGGCTTTAAACGGACAAATTTAAGTGTATCTCTCTTGTGTGTCGCATTGTACACGAGACGTCGCGTCGTTTCTCCCGGTTTCGTCATCTGGCTTTGACGACCGAGGCGCTGTAGTTTGCGTCGCGTCGTTTAACAAGCCCCCATTTTGTCCCACGTTGAACATTTGTCCTCCGATGATGTCGCTCTCTTGAAAAATCTCTGGTTTTGTTAGTTTCGCGAAAACAAAATGTTTTTAGCGAATATTCACAGAAAATTGGTCCTTATATTATACCGGACGGGAACAAAAATAAAGAGCTTTTCTTTTTAACACCCTCGGTCCACGAGACTGTAAGACGTGTGATGAACGAGGCGCGACACGGCGCAATTTTCGAGCTCGATCGTTTAACGTCGCTTTATATATAGTTTTTTTTTTCTCCTCGCGCTATTAAGGTCTTTTACGACCTGGTCCTAATGCCCCCCCGATAGCGGCTGTTTTATGCACCTTTTTTTTTTTTTTTCGTTACATCAACCTTCGTCGGGGATAGCTCAGGCGTACGGACTTCGTGTGTTATGCAAGGATTAGGATCTCTCACTCTCCTCTCATATCACTGCCGTCGTCGTCGCGAGATAAAAACGGGTCAGAGTGCTTTTATCGTGGTCGGATTAACGAATGGATCCGCCGTGTCGTTCTGCCGTCCTCTTGTCTTTCAGTGATTTTATCGAGTTTACCAATATATACTTCGCATATGTGTACGTATACGTCGTTCGTAAATTGCACACCGCAGTAATTTCGCGAGCATATTTCCTTCTTGTTCATTTTTTTTGTCAAAAACAAAAAAAAAGAAAATAAAATATTCAAATACGAGAGATTCACGTTATCAAATTTCTTAAAAATGTGCAGAGAAGAACAAAGTTTTTTGAGAATAAAAGGTTTTGTTTTATTTAAAAGTTTTTTATTTTCAACGCGAGATTTTGCGAAACTTCCGTCGCGCTCGTCACACTCGTAGAAAATGTATTTTTCTTTTTTTTTCTTTTTTTTTTACGTAATATCACATTTCCACCTAGCTGAGCATCAGTTTTAATCCCTCAAAATGTTCGGTTACCATCGCGCCATTGCTTGGCGCCGTTTCTAAAGTCGGAGAAAGCAAAGTAATAAATTTGAGAGCGAACGTGTGCGCGCGTGTCCGTGTGTTTTATGTATATATGTGTTCCGATGAAAAAATTTCCCGGGGAAAACCCGTAGAAAATTTCCGGGGAATTCGACGAGCAGCAGCGTTGGTTCCGCGTGTTTGCACTCGCGACTCGTCGCGAGGATTAAAGCTTCAGTGATCGAGACTTCTTTTTTTTTTTTTTTTTGTTTTAACGGTAAGTTTCTCACGAAGGGCTAAAACCGAGAGCGGCGAAAAAGCCGGCTCTTAAGTTCCCGTTGGCGATGCATCTTTTTTTCTCACCTCAAACCGCGAACAGACTTTCCTCTCTCGAGCACGCGGTCGAGAAAGTGCACCTTCGGGAGATGTAGTGAAATGAACGATATTTCAACCGCGCGAGACAGTTGTACGGACGGTCGATTTTCTCGCATTTTCCAACGGCTTCTTTTTTGCCATTCAATTTTTATTTCATTTATATTACAAAGTTTTAACGCGGATTTTTTCCACGGTTTTCTGATCTCCATTTCATATCGCTCGTTCTTTTATTTATTATCATATTATCATATTTATTTTATATCGTCACTCTTTTTGTGTTTTTTTTCGTAATTTTCTATGTTACGTTTGTCTTTGATTTTGTTTATTTTATCGGTTCTTTTGACCGGTTTTTAATCTCACCGTTTATTGCCTGGTTATCAAAACTTCCTCTATGTGTGCTTATGATATGTCTCTTACATTTTTATATGAAACAATTATATTGAATTGTTTATGTTATATATATATCAATAATATTTGTACAGCTGTGTGTACGTACATATTGATATATATTTCACATCTTACATCTTACATATATGTGAAATAAATATTTATTTCACATCTTACATCTTACATCTTACATATATGTGAAATAAATATTTATATGTATATTTCACATCTTACATCTTACATATATGTGGAATAAATATTTATTTCACATCTTACATCTTTATTTACAATCACAATAAACTAATATAATAATAGTTTTCACAATAATTTATATAAAAAGTTTTCGAGTTATTTTCTTCTCGTTTCAAATCGTAACAAGTCGCGCAACAAATTCAAAAACGCGCCGTAATGAATATAAATAAACTTTAGCATCAGATGAAATTTCGTTAGCACCTCGAGAGTGTGAATAATTATTTGTCATCTCCGAAAAAGAGAAGTTGGCGCTTCGTCGCCTCCAATGAGACGAGCTTTGATGTCAAGAGAAACAACCCTCGCTTAATACAATCTATTCTGTGTGTGTGTGTGTGTGTGTCTGTCGATGAAAACTAATTCTTCAGGATTAATTTTTCTTAAGCTTTTGTGTGAAAATTTAATTTATGAGACTGGGTTCTCTCCTTGCAAAAGCTTTAATGCTACGCGTAATAATTAATAAGCCACTCTTCGGCGACACGTACAGGGAGTAAAAGTTTATTCGCGAAAAAAAATCTTGTTTTACACTTCTTTTGCAAAATTTCTCTCTATATAACGTGATTATACAGAGAGAGTCTTTAAAATTTACAATTATAAAACTTTCGATTTGTTTTCAAATCTTTTGATTTTCCAAAGTTTACAAAATTCTAGATCATCAAAATGTAGGCACTTTCGATGGCACTTTCGATGTTCCAACAAAAGAGACTTGTAAAGTTTCTAACAGTACGGTGTTCTCAAATATGTACTTTGGGCTTTATTATACTTTCGACTTTTGTGTTTTTACGCTTTACATCCTTAGATAGATAGGAAGATAGCTGGAAAAAAGGAGAGAGAGAGGGGAAGGAAGGAAGAGAGAGAGAGAGAGAGAAAGGCCAATCTGAATTTACTTCGATTTCTTGCGTATCTTGTCAGTTTCAGGAACTTTTTAAAGAAGTTCTTGAATTGTCGCTAACGGCAATCTTCGTTTTGTCAGTCAAACACCAAACTTTAGCCGCGAGAAGCTTGAATAATTATCTCCCGTCTCAAAGGAATGGTCGTTTCATTTTCCACTCTTTCTTCTTCTTTCTCTCGTCACTTTCCTCTCTTTTGCCTTTCGAGGGTGCGTTTTTCTCGTGGATTAATTTTTCAGGCGCGACGGAACGCGCCGCGGCGGCTTCACTCGAACATCTCGTTTTATTTTTCTTTGTCAGACTCCCGCACAAAAAGACGTCTCGTAATTCGAGCGAGCGGGAGAGTGATGATCGTTTTATAATCTGGACCGGAGCGACAGTATATTTTTCTGTGATGTATCGCACCGGAAGAAAGAAGAAAATCTTGCGCGCGGTACTTCTTGATTGCGGGAAAAATTAGGAGAAAAACAACGAAAGTAGCTTAACAAGATCGTTCGTCATTCTTGCGACTCGACGCGAGAAATTTGAGAATTGTTTCGCTGTAACTATGTAATTCACAATGAAACAAAGAAAAAACTGCGCTCTAATGTTTGCAAAGAAAGTTACGCGTAAAATGTTTAATAAAAAAAAAAAAAAAATCATCGCAGCGTAATTTCTCGTCATTTGTTTTGCAGAAAAAAAATGATTACTTTGAGTTCGCGCGCGCGAGTTCGACACAGAATTTCTATTTATTGACAAATAGTTTCGCGTTACAAAGCGTTGTTGTATAGAGCATAACGATTTTCAAGAGTAGAGTTGATTTTTATCGCCACGGGTTTGAAGCGCACGTGCGTCGAATGTTCGACAGAGCTAAAGGCAACCTGAATCCAAAATAAACCGCCTATAAATAACCTGTACACGTTATAAATCGACTGTGTGCGGCTTACTTCGAAGAATCAAAACATGCGACGACGATTCCCTTGAGATCCTTGCCGATAAGCGTATAGACAATACTATTGATGAATTATAAAAAGCCATTAATATCGCTTTAGCGAGAAGTTCAAGTTTAACATAGCCTTTTCTATAATAAAAACGAGAGAGAAAGAGAAAGACAGAGAAAAAAAGAGACAAAGAGAGGGAGAGAGAGAGAGAGAGAGACTCCCTCATTATGTACTTCCCGTATCAAGGACGAAGAATTTCGCTATCGAAACTTGCACGGTGTCTCACTTGACGCGTGCGCGCGCGCATGCGCGCGTTTATTAACGTTTTTAGTCTCGACAATGCTTTTTTCGATTGATGGAAAAAAAAAAACACAAAGGAGTTTTTGCTAATTTCACAGAACGTGACCACACAAACGACGTGCCGGCAGCCGCCTTGTTCGAGGATATGCTGCGCGCACGAACACGCACAAATAGATCATGCCGTCGCTATAGTAACCCCGTGAGACTGAAAATGAAAAACGTATCTTGAATGTGAATGTGTTCGAAGGACGTTCTACGAGAGCAAGATCTATTGAAAGAATAGGAAAACAATTGTGTGCGTGTGTGCGCGGAAAAAAGAATTGCCATCGGTTAATTTTGTGCGAATGTCAACGAAAAAAAGTAGAATCTCCACCACTCGTGCGGCAAATAACGGTTCGAGTGCATCCACACAAGCCGGAACATTTATCGGAAAGACATCGATGATACAAAGAGGGAGAGAACCTTTATCCCGCTTCTCTCCCGTCGCTCCGATCACGGAGAGAGACGATTGGTACTGCTTCCCCTATATTGTCCTAATCGATTGACGATGTCTTTAAGGGGACGATTTCCCGTTCGAGTTTTCCCGTTCGTAAGGAGTTCATTCCCGCTATTGCAAAAACGTTCCTAATTCAGACAAAGAGTGAGAAAAAGAAAGAAAAACCGCAAATTAATCACAGTCGCAATTTTGCTTCGCGCGAAAAAGAGATCAAAGAAAATTTTCACTTTCACGATCACGTGTGAGATATGTTGCTTCCGATATGTGTCAGCAGCGTCAGTTGTTTCTTGGCGCATTTTTCGTTAAAAACATTTTCAACATTGGATCATCAATTCATTGGATCGCTGATATTCTCGACTATGACAAGTCGGGTCCAATTTATATCAATTGCAGTACGGCTGCCACCGGTCGAACGTGTTTTTGTGACAGCCTCTCCGATAAGTACGCGGGAATCGATCATTCTTTGACAGAATTTGACGGAGAGAAAGAGAGAGAGAGAGAGAGAGAAAGAGAGAAAGATAGAGAGAGCTTTAATTGCGGCAATGTTTAAAGCTCTAAAAAAGAGTTGGAAGAACTCTTTAAGAGACGCTGTAATCTTTCGGACTACGTATGGTTTTTCTCACGCGCACGTGTTCGAATGTTACACCTTTCTAAACTCTCTTTTAACAGACATTTTAAATCCTTCCCGACGTTTCTCTCTTTTTTTTTTTTTTCACATCTGCCTGAGCGACACGTCCGCGGGACGTTTTAATCTTGCAGAACTTTTTATATCCTCAAGACGCTTTTTACGCGTCTCCGGGACTCATCCCGGTGTCGTCGTTACGTAAAACGACGACGCACATAAGTGCATGTAAAATAAAAGAAAACTAACCGATAATGAAATAAAAAAAGAGAAATAGAAAAAAGGCCGATCTAAAGATATCCGGTGTAAAGATATTCCATGGAGATAGCGCACGAGGATTCTGCGGCAACGTTATCGTTCACGTCACGCGAAAAAAAAAACGGTTCTCAGACAGAAAGTCTCGCACTTCGACACGGATTTTCCGCGAAATACAGACAGACAGACACACACACACACACACATACACACACACACTTTCTCTCTCTCTCTCGGATAAAAAAATCGGCTCGGTTGGATGCAGTCGCATTAATTCATGTTACCACGGCCGCGCGCGCAGAGCTCTCGTTTATAATCCTCACCCCCTCTTTCCATCGTTCCTCGGTATCGATACCAGTACTTTGGCCGTGTTGGCTCGTAAATTTATTATGGCAAATCCCGATACCCGCATGCGTGACACTCGAGAGCTGACGGCTTTCATCTTTAAGAGGCAATAACCGATAATTGGATCATCTCGCTGATCCGTTTACGGTGAATCCGACCGGCCGTTTGAGACAATGAAGGGATTTCTGAATGTCAGTAGACGCAACGGTGGAGATGTAAAATCATCTTGGCCGAATGCCGAACAATAATTGTGTTGTAAATTTTAATCAGTAGATGACGAATAAATAAACGAGATGATCATTTGACTCGTGATTTATTGATTCGCAATTTATTGCCGACAAAATGACGAGTTTAATTTTGAAACAGCAATTTTATTCACAGCAGATCGAATAGCGATTAGAATATTTTTGTTGCTCAAAAATGAAATTGTTATAAATAAATTTCTCATTGGAAATCCTTTCTCTCGCGTTTGCAATTATTCAACTAAATTTACCTGAAACTTGTATACATATCTGGTGTAAACCGCAGAAACAATGACGAGGAGAAGCCACTCCCGTAAAATTCATAACTCGTTATACGTGCTACATAATCTCGCGATAGTAATTTCGCGAACATCCGCGAACATTGTTAGCACTCGTAAAGTCAACGAAGACCGGGTGAAAATGAATTTTCGCGTTTACACCTTACGGCGTTACACACGCACGCACACACACACAGACACACTCACTCTCCCTCTCTTTCTCTTTAATCCTTTAATTCCTTACTCCATTAAATATAGCGGTTAGAAATTTTCACCGAACAGATATGAAAACTTTGTAAGTAGCGGAGAACAATTTTTTTCGGAATAAAACTTGGAAATGCACAATTGTGTAAAATTCCACAACGCTAATTTGTATTCTTTTATGCACACGAATTTCTTTAATACATCAAGATATTTTTGAGGTTTTAATAAAATTAAAATAACACTATTTAATATATTATCGTTAAATACCGTATTTTATAATGTATATTATTAAATTAAAATTGCATCACAATATGTACATTTCATTACATCCCGCAAATCATATTTAATGCACGTGTTCGTGTTTTATTTATTCGCGCGCGCGAGCGTATTAAATTGTCTCTTTCGTAAATAAAAATTTCGATTGAAATTTGATTCGTTTGCAACGCGTGACTTTAGCGAAAATCAGCATGCGATGACTTCACAAAACTTATAAGCACATCCTCGGCGAGATTATTATCTTTGAGAAGTCGAGGAAGAAATCTAGCGGAAAGCGCAGTCGAGATTTGCCTGTGTACCGTTACAAGCTCCTCGATCTCTTTCCCCTAAGTCACCTCGGCGGAAAGGGGCTTTGCCCAGCCAGCGAACTTATTGTCGTCGTCGTTCTTCCGGAAAGCAGCTCGTTATTGCGATCCACAATTCAGCCGGTCGAAAAGCTCTTAAACCGCTCTCGTGCTCGTCGGATTTAAGCTACGTATCCATAAGTAGATATAACGAGCGGATATTAGAGCTTGTTCTCTCTCAACTCCGATGATCAGACACAGAAGGAAATAAATATGAAGCAAAGGATTAAGAGAAAAATATAGCTTGCGCACACGTAAATTTTTTTCTATTGAATCCGAAACACTTTTAAATAAGTTGAAAATCCTTCGACGAGTGAGTCGCGCGAACACGTGTGGATGACATAACGCGAATCTGCAGCACACACTCGACCTCTTGTCCTTGAGATGCAAATTACGCTGGGAAAGAGAAAAACTTTATTTTCTAAAGTGTAGCGCGCTTTACTTCTTTCGCACCGGATCTTCTTGCGAGCGCTGAAAACGTTAGCTGGCTCTTCTAGCAGTTCGATAAATGTGAAACTGCTTTGTTAAAAGCTCCAACGTTCAACTTTCATGACGAGTAATGAACTTCACAAAAGTGAATGAATATTTCATTGTTTCCGCGAAAAGGTGAACAATTAAGACAAGAGTATAAGAATTCGCTAATTTTGCACTTAATCATTGAAACTTGATGAAGTAAGTCGCGCTCTACGACTCTCTTTATCGCAATTTATATTCTCGATACGGAAACGCCTCAATGAACAGTCGTCATTTGTTTAAACTTGTTTTTTAATAAACTAGCACAACACAGGCGCGCGCTACGCGCACGCTATTGTTATTTTTATTTAACGTGTTGTAAGTGAACACAACTTGTCACCGCGATGACAGATACTATATACGTCTTATAAACCATATAATACACATATGAGAAATGTCAGAAATAACGCATGATAATCAAACTCAAAAATTAGTGAGAGAGAGAAGTGGAAAAACAACATGTGAGAAGGAAAAGGGTAAAAAAGAGAATATTATATATATTATATGTAATATTCTATATTTTTATATAATACACACACATACGCATATATGTGTATATATATATATATATATATATATATATATATATATATATATATATATATATATATATATATATATATATATATATACCGTAATCACGTGACCGAAGTCAGTAACACCGCCGCGGTTGCGCGGCCGAGGTCACTGACTCTACTGCAGTCACGCGACCGAGGTCATTGACCCCCCCCCCACCAAGGCCGCGCGCCCGAGGTCAGTGACCCTTCCCCCCCCCAAGGCCGCGCGGCCGAGGTCAATGCCCCGCCAAGGCCGCGCGCCCGAGGTCAATGCCCCCCCAAGGCCGCGCGCCCGCGGTCAGTGACCCCGCCAAGGCCGCGCGGTAGTATGTATATAATATATATATTATATAATATAAAGTATAACATTATAAATATATAATAAATTATATGTATAATATATATTATTTAAAATATATTATTATTATTATTATATTATTATATATTATAATATATTATGACAGCTAGTACACGTACGACAGTATGACATGAATCGAGAAACACATTATCCGAGAAACGTCACCGAAACGTCCAATCAACGTCGCGGAAAAGAGGCAACAATCAAGATCGATAGAATTGATTCTGATTATTTACACACTCTTTTTCTGGCAAGAAGATAAAAGAAAATAAAATTTCGTTATAAATACAAAAAATAACATAAAGATGTAGTATAATCATTTTAAAACTTTTCCTGAATTATACTAGACAAAAAACCTTTCGATCGGTTCACTAATAATAAAATAAACTAAGCTGATTACGTTGCATAGTTCACTGTATATCGTTTGTTATTTTAAATGTATATTATGTAATTACACGCACGGAATGTGTGTATGTGTGTGTGTTCTGTTTCAGGCCTCGTTTTACTCGACAGCACTGAAAACCCTGATCTCTGTGTCTACTGTGATACTGCTTGGCCTCATATTTGCTTACCATGCCTTAGAAGTTCAGGTACGTGTCTCCGCGCCCACGTGTATGTATATATACTTAAAAAAAAAAAATAATACAAAGCAAATAAAATATCAAAAAAAGCGAGACGCATTTGCGACGACGATGAGTTGATAATCGCCGCGAATTTTTTTTTTTTTTATTACGCGCACAAATGTGTTTTACAAGCGCGAAATATAACCGTAAAAATAGAAAATCGAACTTTAAAACGCGGAAACGTATTTTATCGTCGGAGCGATGAATCAGTTTTGCATTTCGATCGTGTCTCTTCGATCAGACCGAGCGCGACATTACGCCCGAATGGATCGCGGAACTTTAACGGCCGTCATTGTGATTTCTCACGATCTCGTCCGACAACGGCAATCGAAAACGTTATTGTGAAACGCGGCGCGAACGATTTTCGCAGCAGATACGAACGTCGTGCGTATTATGTAGGTACACGCACACGTACATGCACTTGCGCGAACGTATATACGTGTACACACACCGTCGTGTGCGCACGAGACGCGTTAATGCGCCTCTAATAAAAGGCCAATTACGTAGCGCGCGATCAAATTTTATCTATCCCGACGCACACACAATGCGCCGCCGTCATCAACCAGTCATTTATTTATGTCGCGGAACTGTATGTGTTCTCGGAGTTTCACCGAGTTTAAATCTTCAAAATGTAGACAACTACAAATGAGTAATAATTATATTTTACGCGGGAGCAAATAAATACGCAATAAACTTCTCTCTCTCTCTCTCTCTCTCTCTCTCTCTCTCTCTCTCCGTCGGAGTTTAGAGAAAGAGCCGGCGCGTCGCGCTGCAAAATTATTCTCGAGTAATTTCGAATATTTGCAATAAAACTTTCAGCCGGGAAGTTGCGAGCGTTTACAAATGATGAAATATTAATACGCGAAAATATAATGAATAAACGAGCGAGTAGGCGAGCGCAATGAAGAAAATTTATTCAAACGATCGTCTCGCCAAATAGGAATTTTTCTTGGTCGAACATAATCTTGCTGCAATTTCGCAACGAGACGAGAGATATATATATATGCATGTTCTAATTGAGAATTTCCTACTAATCTATTTAATGATCTTGTGTATGATAATAGCATCAAAGGGAAACAGTTGGGGCTGCGAGCAGCTGCATTGTTCATTGTGTTTCACAGTATAATATGTCTTCACCGTTCAAGTGTTCATCGCGCATAATATCTTCGCGAGAGAGAGGGCAAAGGAGGTTTAACTTCTTCTCGCTTCCTTCCTTCCAGCATGCCGGGGGCTCCCGATTTAATGAGATACCAATGGTCGACTGCAAAACGAGCTTCGTCTCAAAGCTCCGTGCAAAGCTTAGACGAGAGATCCGAACGTT
Source organism: Pseudomyrmex gracilis (assembly GCF_002006095.1). NCBI lineage: Eukaryota > Metazoa > Arthropoda > Insecta > Hymenoptera > Formicidae > Pseudomyrmex > Pseudomyrmex gracilis. The sequence goes on along the minus strand of NW_018020672.1, from coordinate 380,038 downwards.
TAAGCGTCAACTCAAATATTGACCGTAAGACCGTCTTTCAAGTCCTCCCCCTTCCTCCATATTGTACATACATACGTTCACAGTATACATACCGTGTGATCCGCGAAGAAGCGGCGTGTAACTTTGCTATCCGATTTCTCCGGGAGTTTTGAACGGGATTTGTATAAAGACAAAGTCAATCCCGGAATCACAACACAAAGTAGATGTTTGAGTCCATCGCGGAAGTTACCCTCCCTCTCTGTCTCTTTCTCTCCGCGCAACGAACGATATTTCAAACAATCGTTTTGTAAAAAGATTTTACTGCGAATTGTTTTTTGTCAATTTGCAAGTTTTCAACATGTTAGCCTTCTTTTTTGTTTTGTCGCACAACATCTGGTTTCGACATCGTATTCTCGTTTTCTCAAACTCTTCAACATCAAATTCTCGTTTTCCTATTTTGTACATTTTGTGTAAAAGTGTTATACTTTTCCCTCGTCTTAATTGCATTCGAGACACTGTATTTGCGCTTCAATGTTTCGCCTTAATTTCACTTAACGGAAATGGCGCGAATTAATTTTACATGGGCGGATTAGCTTTCCCCCTTTCCTTCGCGGCACCGTCGTCTGCTAATGGCAGACTGTCGAAGCCGATCAGACCCGGGAGGAGGTGAAAAAGAAAACGGCAATAGCTGCCAACATTTCCCACGTATATATCCCGAAACGGATAATCCTGATTCAATGTGGCGGAAAACTGTTCTCGTCAGATCCTCGACAGTCGTCGCGCCATGCAATTTCGTCACGCGATATACATCGGGAATACCTCCCGCGCGATATTGCCGCATCTTTGCATCCACGGAAATCAACCGCGGCGAGCGGCATCGTTGAAAACGAGATGGCAGCTTCGCAAACCTTGCGGTTTTGCTCCTCGTTTTTTTTTTCTCACGAACAGGAGGTCGCTCGGAAACTCGAATTGTAAAAAATTTCACACTCGCAAATGCATCGAAAGCGTATCCTTTTTCTCGCAAAAATAACAGGTTTTTTTCTCTTTAAAAACAGAAGGTTTTTTTCCGCGAATTATCATAAAACGTTGTAAAATTTGTTGTAATAATAAATTTTTCTCTGAAATTACAGTCAATTTTTTTTTAATCAAAAAAGGAACATTTAAATAACGCGTTTTTATTAATCGTAACTTATTAAAAAACAACGAACACAGTGAATAATCACGCATTGAATTAAAAAAACTATAACGAGTTTAACGTCTGGAGAAAACATTCCGACTATAATTCGTCACGTCTGTCACTTTAGCGCGCGGTTTCTGTAATTACGGTTCCGGAATTATCGAAGGTTTTTTTTTAGACTTTAAAGCTCGTTTCTGCGAAACTATTAGCGCTTATCATTGGATAAGTATGATGTAGGAACGGTTCGACGTGATGACCAACCCAAGCTATTCCAAGCTGGCTCACGCAATCTTGCGGCTAACAATGGCTGGCTTGGAGCCTAATGGCTTGCTGACCTTTCGGCACCTGTTGATTGTCGTTTATCAACGATTTGCATGCGCAGATTTACATGCGAGACCTACCTGATTCAAAGCATCTCAAAGAGACTTTCCACGCCCAGCTCAGTCCTGATCGATATGTGTCACTCGTCTAGATTTGTTATCGTCTTTCTATAATTCTCTCTCTCTCTCTCTCTCTCTCTCTCTCTCTCTCTCTCTCTCTNTCTCTCTCTCTCTCTCTCTCTCTCTCTCTCTCTCTCTCTCTCTCTCTCTCTCTCTCTCTTTCTATCTCCTCTTACTCTCTCATCTCGTTACGTTACGGTTTAATCTTCCGTAGTATCGAATTACAAATTTGTCGTAAGCTCCATAGTCCCGTAATCTCAATGGGTCCTTGATCGCCACGGGATATCGCAACTGCATGGCACGGATCTCACGGATCTACCTCGGGTGTTTATATCAAGGTTAGCTATATAAAGGTTGAGCGGGAGAGAGGTTTCTAATCCCCGTTGTAAATTCATGATGATCCATAAATCATTGACTGAATGAACCACCGCTGGTTGCGCGCTGTTGGTGTTTTACCTTTGGTACCTCGACATAATGCACGTCTATGGCGCGCCGCATCCTGCGCGCTAGATTTTTGCCGTCATCCTTAACCCGCCGATATCTCGCGTGTGTACATTTTTCTCCCTCACTTCTTTGGTTTTTTTCCAATGCGCATTTTTCCTCCCCCCGCACATTTTTCCCCTTTCTTTTTTCTCCTTCCCGAGCTGTCTCTTCCGGATTATTCTTTCGCGTAAATGGACTCCCACTGCATTATACTAATCTATTCAAAAGCTTCCTCTTCCCCCACCGCTTCCGGATATGGGGACGGATCGCATCTTTCGCGGCGCATTCGAGAAATACGAGCTGCAAAATATCCGCGATGTATCACGGTCGGGATATCGCGTGGTTAAGGTCTATGTAAAAGGTGTATATCTTGTCGTGATAAATGTGTCGTATATTCCATCCGGATTTTCGGAATAGAACAACTCCGTCGTGAGAAAAGAACGGTGAGATTTAAATTCGCCGGAGAGATATCTTTCATTCTTTTCCAGTTATTCAGAAGCGAAAAACTTGAGGGATGATTTATGACACCCGCGAGTGTTCTAATGATCGACGGAATCTCGATGTGTCGCAACAAGAATGTGCGGTATTACGTCAATTTACAGAGAGAGAGAGAGAGAGAACATACTCGAGATAAATTCGCGGAATTGTGACACCATGAGGATTCGAGTTTAAACATGTGTGTTTTGTATTTCTCCAGGAGATATGAAAGAAGACGATTTACGTGACATTAAATGTCTCGCGGCGAGATATAAGAAGTCTGTGCTATCAATCGAAGCTTTCCTCTGTGAAATCAAAGATTCATGAATCGATGTTGCAAAACAAGAGCGAGAGATTTGTTGTCAAATTCGGTTAGGGATTGTTGCTGGATTATAAAAGATGATTTGTTGCTGTGTGTAAAATATAGCGGCGGCACGTGTGCAGTTACAACCCGATCGTGATGTTTCGCGCGCGTACAAAATGAACCAAACAACGGGCGTATGTTGCAGCGCATTTTAATTAAGTTACAGAGAGAGAGAAAGAGAGAGAGAGAGAGAGAGAGAGAGAGAGAGAAGCGACTGAATTTCACGTTAATCGAAACGCTCAAAAAGCGCCCTCTCATATCGGGAATATCGTGTAGAGCTTATTTGGCCCCGCGCGATTGTGTCGCGCCGATGTCACGCGCGATTGGCACGAATCGAACGCGTACGTACATAAAAAACGTGCTTTGAACAGAGTCCGCGTATGAGATCGCTCGCGGCATAATGAAATTATTCGTCTATTATTATTCGCTCTCGATATTCGGGCGCAATGAATTGATACGGTTCAGTAAACGGATATTTTTCCGATGTATAAATATTATAATACAGATATATATATGTATATATATATATAGCTTCAATACAAAAGTCCGGGCAATTAAAATGATAATTAACTCTCTTTTGACACCGGGAGACGGAATTGAATTAAAAATTGATAGTTTATGAATTAAAAAATTTAAAAAAATAAAAAGAACGAATAAAAACTACGAAATAAGAAATATGTGCGAATATTAAGAACACTTGGCAATATTGAACTTATATATATATATATATATATATAATATGTATGAGCGTTCGCGAACTTCGCGTAAGGAAAATATCATATCGAATAGGTCGCGCGTAGCTCGCTACGAAGTGCTTGAATATGCGGATTGAATTTTCGAACAGTATTACTCAAGTAATGTATTCCCATACATGCGGTATGTGGCACGTTGAAGAGCTTTATATAGTTATTAACGCTGACAATATCAGCAGATACGCGTTTCAAGTGAGAGCGTTAATCTCGTTATCTTCGTGATTAAGTATCCATTGGGATTTCTCTATATATGTGTGTGTATATACGTGTGTGTATGTTTCGGACGACAGTTGTTCATGATCGATAACTGCGCGGACGACTGGCGGATCGCGATGACCTGGCAGCGTATGGCGCAAATCGCGCTCGAGCTGTTGATCTGCGCGATCCATCCGATCCCAGGCGAGTATTACTTCCTGTGGACGACCAAGCTGGCGAACAAGAACGGCAACATCGGCTCCCAGTGGGTGCCGTACGACGTCACCCTCTCGCTGCCGATGTTCTTCAGGCTCTACCTCATCTGTCGGGTGATGCTGCTGCACTCGAAGCTCTTCACGGACGCGTCGTCGCGGAGCATAGGGGCCTTGAATCGCATCAACTTCAACACCAGGTTCGTTCTCAAAACCCTGATGACCATCTGCCCCGGCACGGTGTTGCTGGTCTTTATGGTCTCACTGTGGATCATCGCCTCGTGGACACTGCGACAGTGCGAGAGGTAAGGCAAACATCTCGATTTCTTCTGATATTACATATTTATCGTTGAATTACGATCGTATAGCTTTCGTTTTAGTTTGTTTTTTATTTGTATCCGTGACCGAAGAGAAGATAGTTCCGACGGTTTCTTGGCAACAGAAATCGTAGCGTTCGCAATCTTTTCCGCGTTCGCCGCGCGTTACATAAGTGCAGCAACAGCGATTTCGTTTTATATCCGCGCTATCCATTATCCAAGAAGACAAGAAGAGAAGCAGTGTGACACGCGCACGTCGAAATCATATACAGTTCGACGGACGCGACTCATTTGCGTGTGTTCCGCGAGATGATTGATTTACGATTTAATGGCGCGTCCATCCGTCGCGCTATCGCCGTCGTAATCATAAATCCTTCGCTATTCTCCTGCGCGGCGGAATCCCGATTTGGGTCGCCATCGGATGACTGCGGGATTTAGTGGATCCCGGACAGGCTGATAATTAAATTCGTAAACGGCCGTCGCACCCCTTCGCGCGTAAATAGTGATTTCAGAAATAATCAATCTTGGTCCGGGCGATATTAAGGCGCCGCGCTTGTGAAAGAAGAGGATTCTCTCGATACAAGCTGCGTTTCAGTCTTTCTTTTTCCCTTAATAGACGGCAGCTTTTTCTTCCTCTTCAGCTTTAACTGAACTATTTATCACTCTCGAATGTTGATTTTCTTCGACTGCGAGCATCCCGTCTGGAAGTCCTCGCCCGCGAGCGATTTTTAAACTTCGACAATGACGGCCGATTGCGCGCCAGAGATTGTTATCTCTCTGAAAAAGGAAACGTAACGTTTTTTTTTTTATTTCTTCCGATGATTCGAGCGTCTTACAATTCTCTCGTCGCCTCGTTATCACGTTTTATATGTAAACAAAAACAAAACAACATGCGAGAATATGTACGTTTTGTTTCACTTTTTACATTCTTATTTGCTCCATCTCCAAAATCGCGAATCATTATATTATGACAACAGTATATAACGAATAACAATATTTGATTATTATTCGTTAACGCGCGCAATTGAAAGTTATTGAATTTGCGGTCACGTATTTGCATCTATATTTGGAATTAAAAAATCAACCCGATAATTTTGTTTTTTGCATGCAAATACACACACACACGCGCACGCACGCACGCCCACACGCGCAACATTCGAGACCGGCCTCCTCGGTGTTTTGCGCCCGGGATTACGGTACCGGAAGTTGTCGGGAAATTTCGAGCGAATATTTTATTTAGTATGCGTCCGCACGCATTGTAAATTTTCACGATATAACGCGATTTGCACGGTGCATAATCATTCGTGTAATCGATGTTGCGCGATGAAAATAATTCACTTGATGGAATTCTATTTCGATCGCGAATAACCATTTGTTGGCGTCCGTCAAATGATCAATTTTACGGATATCTGGTATCGAGCGGTATTAGGAACAATCAAACATTAATCGAGCATTGGTCGGGACTTCTATCGCATATTCTGTACAATTATTAGAATTAATTTGCATTAGTATTAAAATTATAAATTTTATTTCTCTTCTGCCTGTACGAGAGTAATAAACTCCTTTATTTCTCTTCTCTATGTAAGAGAGAGAGACCTTTGTTTAAATATTCTACAATCTAGATAGGAACAGTCTAGAATAGGAACATCACTAAAGCGCGGTAGAGTTTAACAAACCGAAACCTCGAAGTCGCGTTCATTTTGGCGTTCATGTATTGTCGGAATAATACATTTGTCGCTTCGCCGCAAACAGGTTCCACGACGAGGAACACGCAAATCTCCTAAACGCCATGTGGCTCATCGCCATCACGTTCCTGAGCGTCGGTTTCGGCGACCTTGTACCTAACACATATTGCGGTCGAGGTATAGCCGTCTCCACTGGAATGATGGTAAGAACGTAAACTGTGACATAAAGTCGCGGAAATTCTTATCACTTTGTGCGAGTTCTTTCCCCTCGAGAGATTACACAATTCACCGAAAAAAAAAAACAAAAAAAAACACCTCGGAAGAAAAAAAGTAACAGTCGCTGCTTTTATAGACCGTATTCTATAAACTCGATATATTTCGATAATAATTTTCGGATAATAATTTTGCCGCGCGTTGTGAAATTAACTTTAGTATTGAAAGTTGCGCGGTTTTGCAATTTGTATTGTACGTCGCGGAATGGGAATTTCTGCGCGAACACACATGTAACTCGAATGCGCCCTCGTGTTAAACGTTCGTGCTGATCAAAGCTTTAGTCGTCGTGTAGTACAGCAATCGTAATGAGCGAGCGGGAACGTCGCAATTGATCGATCGATCGATTCGAAGCTGCGCCGCGTTTGCTTGTCACGAATTGCCTTGCCGTCGTGATTTGTATCGCCGCGTTCGAACGATTTTACGATTATATACGCGGTGACCGTTTATAAGTAAAGGCAACACGGGAGAGACACGATAAACGCCAAGTCCACTCACTCCCCCGGGGAGGCTTCGTTCCTTAATGTTATCACCTCTCTGTCTCCTTTCGTCCCTTCGCTCCCGCTTTCGTCCACCAGCCATCCACCGTTTCTCTGTTAATCCATTAAATTCGCAACCCCATCGCGCCGAGCTTTAACCAATACGGCTGAGTTCCAGCGATGTGAACTAATTTCTCGCTAAAACTTCCGCTTGGCAAGATTGTTGCAGGAAGTCGGGCTCCGCGATTCACAACAGTTTCCGAGTTATCATTTACCCTCGTCTCCCGGCGTTCCTTTTTATTTATGACATTTTTCTTTCTCTCTTTCCCCTAGTCTCCTTGAGATCGTTTTGAAAAAAAAAAAAAAAAAAAAAAAAAGGAACTCGTGTATTTTAACATCCAATAGTTTGGCTGCGAAAGAGAAACCCGCGATTGCAGTTTTTCAAATTTTCAGGGAGCCGGGTGCACTGCTTTACTGGTGGCAGTCGTTTCCAGGAAACTCGAACTTACACGGGCGGAGAAGCACGTGCACAACTTCATGATGGACACACAACTAACGAAAAGGGTGAGAGACTCGTTATTCGTAAATAGTTCTATTGTTTACAAGCAAAGTGCGGTCTCACGTAATACTATATTACAAGACGAGGAAAATAATTTTTGCTGTAACGAGTACATGCAATTTGAGATAAATTCCTGTTCGCGCGATATTGTCAGAAATTGCGGCATAAAAAACTAAAAGTTCGAGCTTATAAAAAGGGATTTTATACACACACGCGCGCGATTATTTATTTAACAAAAGAAAATGATAGTAACTGTGCGAACATAATTGCTGCGGGGTAAGTTTTGAAATTACTCTCGCCGACGTTATCCCGCAAGAATCAGGAAAACGAATTAAACACGTAATGAGAGCATGATGAATATCAACTCTCTCTCTCTCTCTCTCTCTTTCTCTCTGTGTATATAGCGCGACGTAATTTTCCGAGCTGAGCCACGTAATAAGAAGGTATCCCACTGCGAGTAAGGTAGCTTCGGAAATAAGCAGGCTGCATGGAAGTCGGTTGACGAAGTCGCTTTTGACCTTTACGCAAATCGGACTTCACTGTCGGGTCTCAATTTTTTAACTTTGATATACCGCGATACTTTCAACGAAGTCGAAATATCGCGTTTCAAAACTCAACAAGACGTTAAAGAAGAGAAATTGTAGATGTGAAAAAAAAAAAAAAAAAAAAATGAGAAAAACTTGCAAACACAAAAAATTCCGGAGCGGAGAATGAAAAAGCGTGTTGTTGTTATATATCGTCCGTCCGAAGACATGGAACAAGAAAGTCGGCTAATATGTCATTGTTGCGGACTCTATCACGAACGCGCGGACTACGACATCAATCGATTCGATCTCGACGAACTTTCAAAGAAAAAGAAGCCTCAAAGTAAATTGCGGAGCGATAATATTATGCGCCTGGCTAGAAACACCTCGCTGCGTTTTTTTTCCCCCACAACGATGTTGTTCGAAAATTGACATTTTCCGAAACACACACTACGTATGCAAAGAGAGCGACCGTTTAAAAATTTTTTGTGTTTCCTCGGTTCTGAGGTTCGACTCGAAAAATCAAACGATTTCGCCAACTGAAACTTTCGAATTAAGAAGTCTGTAATGAAGAAAAAAAATCTTGGATTTTTTAGAAGAACTTTAAAATGTAGCATTTAAAACTTAAAACGCGCGCGTGTGTTCTGCGACAATTTAAGTTTGACAATAAATCTGAAACAAAAACTTTGTTTGCACTGGTTATGAGATTCAAAAGACAGAGAGAGAGAGAGAGAGAAAGAGAGAAAGAGAGACAATTTATTTATGGTGATATTAAACACACGCGTTAAAATACGTATGTAAAAAAGACAGACGAAAATACGCGCCATTATGTATTTCTCGTACAAAGATGCTTTTTGTGTTAACTCGTGTAAATTCCACAAACCAGAATCGATCGTCTACCGATGCTTACGCTATACATAAAGAGTCATTGTAGCGATTCCCACAACCCTTTCTTCACGAAGAGATAAATTTTATTCGAAAGTTTGTCCGTTTGATTTGTTGCATGTGTGTGTGTGTGTGTGTGTTTCGAAATACGGAAACGCGAGAGAGGAATGTGTGCGGAACGCATTTTCGCAATTATTTTGCAAATTCAAATTAATTAATAAAGGACCGCGTAGATTATTTCATTCGAAACGCGAGAATTTAAATTGTTGTCAAATGTCCCGCTCGACGGCGAGAAAGAGAGAGAGAGAGAGAGCGTTGCATAAGGTCGCTTCTCTCTGGATCGAAGCCTTCAACTACACAGCTACTGAAATAATTATTAGCCAGCGTTATTTATAAAGCTTGCAAATATCAAGGAGTGGTAAACGTAGGAGCTATACACGTGACCGTATCGACGAGTCTTTTTACGCCGCTTTAACCCTCGGATGCATATCGCTTTTTTCACGTCATTGCATAAGTGGAATCGATCTAATCCCATCAGCGGCGACAAAACAAATGTCAACCCTTTCGAAACATATTTTTTTTTTTCCTCATTCGTGCAAAATTCACGCGCGAGACGCGCAAAGATCGCGCGTTCTTCGGCGAAAAACGTACAAGTGTGTTTGTATGTGTGTGTGTGTGTGTGTGTGCATATAGCGTTATTTAAAAGTGATCAAAAACTGATCTTAAAATATTTTCTTGTAATATATTTGTAATACCCAAAATATGTTGACGGATATAATCCAGGCTCTTCTCCAGCTGAGGATATATATTAATCATTCCTCGAGACAAATTGTACGTCCTCGGGATCTTGAAGGGCTTAATTGATCATGACGCAGGATATTATCACAGCTAACGAGAGTTACGTAATTAATGCTGCGACGTGTTATGCTTACTTTAAGTATAATATTGGCTTAGCAAATGTGTGTACATGTGATAATTCTGGACACATATCTTGCTTCGAAGACGTGTAATTTACGTCGTGATTTTGTACAAATAACGCTGAGAAACAAGACGTTGGTAGTTTTTTTTTTTTTTTTCACATGAAAAAAAGAAAAAGAAAAAGCTTGCAAATATTTTTAACGGTGTTGTTGATCGTACGTTGAAAAGTTCGGGGATCGACACTTAAATGGAATGGCAACTTCCTTGTTTTGTTGCAGTTGAAGAACGCCGCGGCAAACGTGTTGCGGGAAACATGGCTGATTTACAAGCACACACGCTTGGTGAAACGCGTCAATCCCGGACGTGTGCGGACCCATCAGCGAAAATTCCTATTAGCTATATACGCGTAAGTTGATACTTACTCTTGCGATCGCGCGCTCGACGCGGCGCGTCGTAAACACTTCTGTCTCACACACATGGCGAACCCGAAATTTCAGACTCAGAAAGGTAAAAATGGATCAGCGCAAATTGATGGACAACGCCAATACCATAACGGACATGGCCAAGGTGAGGATCGATGTCTAACGAAAACAATCATCTCTCTCCTACTTGCGACGTAAAAAATATTTCAACACAGCGGATCCGAAAAGTTAAAAAAGACCAAGTGGGATTACAATTAAAAGTTCTTGATATTTAAACAGACCGAGTTTCTTTTAGAATTGATTATTTTTTTTTAAGAAGTAAGAGAAAGTTTCTTTTCAATTATTTCTCTTTAATGAGAAAAGATTTAGTTCCGATTTAGTTGCGATTAGAAATCGCCGTTTCTGTTGTTGTTTTTTCTTACATCGCTTTGAAAAAAAAAAAAAAAAACGCACAAACATTAGCAACGCTGTAACTAATGTCACTGTCTGTGTAATTCGTTTGAACAGACGCAGAATACCGTTTACGAGATCGTCTCGGACATGAACACGCGGCACGACGCGATGGAGGAACGTCTGGTGAGTCTTGAGGAGCGTCTGGTCGGCCTAGGAGAGAAACTGAGCTCGCTGCAGGGCCAGCTTGAGCTGCTGCCCGAGGAGCTGACCCGCTGCCTGGCCCAGCACGCGGAGCGGATGGAGCAACGGCGTAACTTCCTGCACCCGGACACCGCGGTGGCGATGGCGGTGGCTTCCGGCGGCGGCAGCGGCGGCGGAGGAGGAGGCGCGGTCGCGTCGGGCACAAGCCTGAGCATCTCCGGCGGCAGCGCCGCCGCCGCCGCTCACCACCCCCTCGCCAGTCTCTCCAATTCTCCCCTGCTGCCCCACTCGCGCAGCGTGCCCAGCGCGCCCAGCACCATGTCCCTGCACCCGTGGCCGGTCAGCCCGGTCCTGCCGCCCGTCTCCAGCCGCACGCCGCACCTGGTGCCGGAAACCGGCAGGCATCACGGCCTCAGTCACTCCGCCTCGGTGACCGCGACGACCTCGCAGTCGGCAACCAGGCTCACTTCGCAAGCCGGCATGGGCGGGTTAGGCAACAGTCAAGGCTCGGATACGTCAGCGCATAGCTGAGTCTCGTCTCTGCAGCCGCAGCACTCGTATTAAAAGAACAAGGAAACAAAAACAACAACACGTCCCTTCCGAAGCGCCCGAAAGGTTTCCGCGTGATCGCAGACCGTGGCCGTGTGCTTTGCGCGACCGTCGGTTTCATCACCGACGAAATAATATAATATAGTAATATTATATAATCGATACAGTACTGCCTGGGGTATAGGTCGCACTATACGGTCACACAAATACACATACACACACACACACACACATACATACATACATACGGTCGACCGGAAGAGTGCTCTTCGCACAAACGAATGTGAAAACTCCCGTTCAGAGCGGTGTTTACTCGTTTACGTCATGTGACACACATATACATAAGTGGTTCACCGTTAAAACAAAGATAAGTTGCATCCAATCGTCATATGATCGCGGTGAATCGTTGTGTGAATTTATTCGCGGTTTTGTCCTTCTCTTGAAAAAAAAAAAAATAAATAAAATAACACAAATATAGATATCGAGGAAAAAAATAGCTGACGGATCGTTCGAGAGAAGAACAGTTCGTCTCTCGAAATCGGAGGCTGTGTTCAATCGCGCTGTGCACACACACACACACAGCGGATTCCGCAGGCGCCACACAGATTCAGTATATTAATTAGTTCATTTAGCGTGAGAATATATTTCAAATTTTCTTGGAGTTATATCTCGAAGCGCAATCCTTCTTAGCAGCTGTTTTCTGAATTCAAAAACGCGAAGCGTAGTCGAGAAGCTTGACTTATACTCCTTGTATAACTAAACACATTTCAAAAACATGACTTCGAAGGTAGAGACTCTTTCGTGTCCGAACTTTGTGCGAACGGTTTTTAAGTTCACGATTCACGTCGTGGCGCTCGTTTACATATGGACCACACATCCGAGAAGGATTATTACATTTTAACTCGTATATAATGGAGTTGTTATTATTACGTAGATCGCAAAAAAAAAAAAAAAAAAAAGAGATTATATACTGCTCTAAATGAGAGTTCTGTGATGAGACCGAAGAAATTTAAATCGGATACGGCCGTGTCTGTCTTTCGTGCGAAACTCGTAAAGGGCCTTCTTGCGTCCCGCGCATACCTTCGAGTCCTTTCCTTAGAGAGCAGAGAGAACGTTAGACAATTCTATTCGTAAAACCAATTAAGGATAACGGGGATTACGATTGCGAGTTAAACTTGAATTGAGAAAATTGAAGCGCGTCCGCTCGAACTATAATATCACCCGCTCTTCCTCAACGCGGGTTATCACAGATGAATATCCATTTTTGTTCCCATTTTCTTAAGCATCTACATTTTACGTACAGATAGATTATCTCCCTCTTATTTGTTTATTCAATTGCTTACTGTTTAATCGCTACTCCGTTCGACGACTCCTTTTGATTCTTTCGATCTTTTCTTCATTCTCCGATAATGATATAAAAGTATTTGTTTATGGGATCGAAGTTTCTCTCACAAGTGAACAATCGAAACTCCAGGACAATTGGGACTTGAGAATATCACAAAAAAAAAAAAAAAAAACTGATATTCGCGCTCTCTTGAGCGATCGAACACAGCCGATCGGTTGATTCTCTCCAAAACAAAGGAAAGGAACTCTTGAGGTACGCGCGGCTTCTTCCACTGGCTGCGCGCTGCTCCCCTGCCCAATTTGCGTGCCTGAATAACTGTTTTCTTAATAATTAAATGTACATTCGACACACACACACACACACACACACACAGAAACTCCACCTTATATCTCTGTATACCTCGTGAGGAGCGCGGACGGACATAAAAGAGACGTGTGTGTGTATACAAGAAACGCGTGTGCGGACAAGGACTCGGCCCGGAGGTGCATCGAGCTGGCTCTTAAAGTTCGGCGCATATATATATGTACACACACATATATATATATAACGAAGAAGGTAAAATCCGTTCTCTCTCTTTCTTTTCTAATTAGAAAAACTAATTATTCATGTCTCTGATATATATTCTTGAATTGAAGGCGGTTTCGATCGATTCTCATTATCAGTTTTTATGTATTTGTTCCACATAAGAGCGACTCAAGTGCCACAGAAACGTGACTTACGTGACTGTCGCTTTAATGAATAAAACGAAGAAGCGAAGAATCGATGAAGTACAAGAGAGACTCGGCGGGATCACGCGCTTATAATCGCGCACGTTTTAAAACTGCGATGTACCGATATATCGAAAATCGTTAGATCGCACAGACGTACATTCCTTTTCTTCGTTATCGCGTTTCGTTATTATTAACGAAATCGTTGATTTTCGCGCGCATCAATGAAATATTAAATTGGACCGTGGTAAGCAAATTGATTTTTTTTTTTTTTTTTTTTTAAGCGCGCGTGTGCTTTAAGGGCCGGCGCAAACTCTCACCGGGGAGTGATGCAGAAAACGATTAGATGAAGAATGCAAAGTGATCTTATCCGCTTTAACGTCCGTAGGTTATACATAGGATTATTATATTACTAGTGTATATAACATATACATATATATATATATATATATATAAAACTTGTACATGGCGCACGGGTACAAAAAAAGCGGCTATGTTTCCACTTTCGAGGGAAAGAGGGAGGGAGGGGGGTTTTGATGATTTTTTATATGGAAAGTATCGCGACCACGCGCGCGAGAGGATTGCGTGGCCGCGCGTGGGAGAATAGGATTTAATTAAATCGATCGATCAAATGGGAAATTAATTATTTGCCAACGACTTCCCATTCGGCGACGAGTTCACCAGGCTTGTTTGTTCCGGTTGGGAGTTTAATTATTGCTACACACACATACACACACACACATACACACACATTCGAATATCTCTGTACAGTTATATAACGTATAATTCGGGATTTGTCTCTGTATACAGAAAATAATACGGATTGTGATCGGAGTATAACGCCGCTATTGTTTTCCTCAAATTATATTGCTTTTTCATATTATCGTAAATCCGAATTCCGAAACTAATCGACGAACAAAAGGGATCTTATTTTTGCACGCGCGAACAAAAAATCCTGGTGCGCCGAAGTTAGCAGCAGAATGTCCCGAAAAGAACCGAATTTGCGAAGTATAATTTGCGAAATCGTCGCACAATCGACCTTAGATCTCTGAAGCAAGACAAAAAAAAAAAAAAAACAAACATCTGAATCTCTGTCGACGTGGTTTCAGTTCTTTCCGGAGCACAATGTGTTTTGCCGTCTGTAACTTGCAGTCTCGCGTTTATTCTTTCCAACGCGATATTACGCATATTTGTCCCGAAGATGTTCACATCTCTCCCGACGCATCGACACAACGGTGTGTTTTGCCAATAGCGTAAATCACACAACCGACGTGTGTTTGTCGAGGTTTTAACAAGACGAGCTTGAGCGACTTTCATCCCTTGAACATCAGATATGTGACACGCAAATTTTGCGCATTATAGTGCAAAATAATATATTTGCAAGGACTCTCAATCGAAAACAAAGCCAATTAGCTCTACAAATTAATTCTGTGCGAAACCAAAACAATTATGAAACTGTTTCCGAAATTGAATTTTCAACAAAAGAACGAACTCAAAGATGTTCGTCACGCAAGACTATAACCGATCACCGGAAAAAAAGTAGTGTGTGATCTCTGTTTTACTTTCGTGTCTTGTAAAAAAAACTTATTTTACACTTTTATACACACCGATTCTTAGATTTAGTTTATAATGCGTTAATTATTGTTATAAACGAGAGATGTTTAAATTAAGTTTGCACAAGAGAAACGTCGATCGAGCCTATCTCTGTCCTCGACCGTTCAAACGCTCATTGCGGAAAAAGCTCACTTATTAACGCGGATAATGCGCTGGGACCTGGTTTGTCTTGTCCGTCATCGTTTCATTTCGAAAGCGTTGTTTCGCGGCTACCCGCTATGCGAAACGGGACCAAAACAGACACACAATTTTCACACTGTTCTCATGCTGCTCTCCTTTTCTTCTCCTCTCCTCTCTCTTCCCCTATTTCCTACACCTTGCACTTTCTTTTTCTTTCTTCTTGTTTCTTTTTCATAATAATTAGAGATTTTTTTTGGCTAGATGAAAAACGTAATAAAAATCGCAAAAAAAAAACGATAATTATTCGACGATTGATTTTGTCTTGGGGTGGAGGGATTTGAAATTTTACTCTACGGAAGAAATGAATTTCCGTCTAGAACAGAAAGAGTTATCTCGTTCATCTGAAGATACATTGCTATTTGTTCGAAGTTTTCAACGCGAAATGTTCTATAATAATCTAATCTCCCGTCTTGTTTCTTCTATTTCTCCTACTTAATCGAATTTCTTGGATTTTTTTCCGGTCCATTTCTCGCTTTTCTTCTCTTCTTTCGCATCCTTGTTTTTACCACAAACTCTTTATCTCTCTTTCTCTCTTTTTCTTTCTCTTTCTCTCTACTTTCCTCTCTCCCCGCATCCTTTTCAAGGAGCATTTCTCTTTCGCGCGCGATTTAACGCACTGGATACGACAACTCTATGATATTTTTATATAGATTTCTTAAAAGTGCATTATGGTGCCAGGAAGACCACGCCAAGTATAAAAAAAAAAAAAGCGTAAAAAATAAAAACGCAGTCTCAATATATTGGATTATTATTAAGGTGATATAGACACCGACTCTATGATATTGTTAGTACATATTAACGACGATATATATATATATATAAAATATAAAATACGTAGATGATTGCCGCATTTTTCGACGTAGTGAAGCTATTTACACGTCACGTGAAGAAGAGAGAAAAACCGCGATCGAGTAACAAAAAATCGGTAATATTAACAGGCCTTTTCCAAATGTTTGGAATCCACCAATGCTGAGAGAGCTTCGAATTCTTAAAAAACTTTGATATCTCGACATTGTAGAAGTTGAAAAACTTTAGAAATCTTGGAATTCTATAGATTTACAAGATGAAGAGAGAACTTTCAGGTTTTGCATTCAACCGCAAGACGTTAATTCGTCTCAGGAACTTACGAAGCTACGTATATATACATATATGTATATATATACATATTTTTTTTTTTTTCCGAAAGAAATAGAAGGTTTCTCTCAAACCTCGGATTTGTATGTCGTTTTTTCTAAATCACTTATAGAAAAAAATAAAGTTAGAATTTTACGATTTTAACAATTTAACAAGAAAATCATCTTGACACTTCAGATATTTTTTTTTGTTCGAGTTTTCAGCCGTCTCTCGAAGTTTCAACATAGTTTTCTTATTTAACATGTACGAGAGAGAAAAAAACAATAAAAAAAAAAAATACAAGAATAATATATATATTCCTTCTTTTCGCACTCGCGTGTGACTCACGTAATGTGTGATTTATTGTATTAGAATTGAAAGAAAAAAAACCATCAATTTTTTCGAGCGAGAGATGCGAGTTGACGTTTTTAAAGGCCAAAAACTCGCAACGCGATATTTCACACGAGGCTCGGAAGACAAACAAATCGAAGGTTGTCGAAGACGTGAAAAGCGGCGATCGATTTCATTCTTTACACGCAGTCTAACGATTATATTAAAAAAAATAAAAAAAATAAAAACGAGACAAAAAAGCCAGAAAAAAAAGTTGATGAAACGCAAGAAAATTTATATGAGCATATTACGGTTATTGCTATATCTATATTCATTTACGAGATTGTTATTGTTACGATTATATTACGAATTATTATCTTGACGATGTGAGAGTAACGTGGTGGTAGCGTTTAAACGATTTTAACTCTCTCTCTGTCTCAAGAGAAGAAAATTTTACGGAGATCTTATACCAATATATTATACTTAGCGGGCTGTCGCCATCTTAACTGTTACGTAAAAATGACCAACAACTATTGAAGTATTAATATATTACCTATTAATCCATAGGGTGACCTATTTAGCGATCATTAAGGGGAGATGTTTTTAACGAGCCCTCTTTTCTTCTCTTTTTCTCTATTTCTATCAATCTCTCCTCTCTCTTTCTCTCTCTTTCTATCTCTCTGTCTCCCTTACTTTTTCTACCGCGGGAGCATTGGAAGAACTCACATAAGACGCAGCGTAACACGCATTGTTATATTGCAGTACTCGTTAATGATCCTTGTGAATAATCCTCCGACATCGTCATTACCGTGTACCGTTCCTGACGTTTTTTTTTTTTTATTACGCGCATCGACAACCATCGTCATTATAGAAAACTGAATTCGCGTACGTGTCACCATCGGTGCGTGTTATGTGTTATTTTACAGTGGTGTGCGTTTTGCTCATTATTACACGCGTCAAATATTAATCGTACACAGCGTACATAACGTCGCTTCGTCTCCAACGTGGCGTCAAACCGCTGACCGAGCATTTCATCCATCATCGCCCCATCCCTTTATTCCCCCCGTTTTTTTATTCATACTCGCTCTTCGATCGCATTCTGTTCACGCTCGAGAGAAAATTTATCTCGATTCTTAATTGCGGCAAGAGTCGAGAATTTATTTTTCCGAAACTTTGCGCGCCATTATCGCGTGAATTTTTCTGAGAATTTTTCGACACACACAGTTTCGTTTTACGTTTTCTTTCCGTTCTCGCAGCTTCGAAAATCGTTCCGAAACGGTGATAATAACAAGCTTGAAAAAAAAGGGAGTCTCTCTCTCGGAAACTCCCTTATTATTATCGTCATCGAGATTGCTCCGCGCGCGAGAGTTATTACAATCCGCTATGATTTTCGTCATTAAAATTCAACATTTCCGGAAAACGTTGTGTATGTAATACGTCTCCATAATATATCGTCGTCATTAATATTGAACATCGCTTGAGCACCGTTATAATTCACTATAAACCCTCTCGCCGTTACATATGTATGTACATATACGTCATGTTATTTGCGACATGTACGTCATCACACAAAACTGACGATACGATGTCTCTGTACTGTTTCATTTTTCGGTCACGCACGACGCCATTAAAAAAACAAAAAAATAAAAAAAAAAAATAAAAAAAAAATAGTAATTACGATTTCGAAACAAAACGGACTATTATTAACGACTAGAGAGAAAGTTTTTCTTCTTACCAGGTTTAGGGCAATAGGTCTATATATATATATATACATATAAAAATATATACATACGTATACATGTATGTATAATATTACACATATACACCCAAGAAACCCATATACCATAATATTCTAAACTCAACTAAAATAAAATATGATACATCGCGTAAGTTGTTAACTACTAATTAGTCTCGATTACTTTAAAGACGGCGGACATAGGGCAAAAGGCACAAATTAGTATACATACTTACATACATATATATATATATATATATACAATATATTAATATATACATAAAATATATACAGATTAAAGTAAAAAATACGTATGTGAGTAAAATAAACAACTGAGACACACACACTCATTTAGAAAAAAAACAAAAAGGGACGAAGACGCACTGTTAATTTAAAAAAAACAAAAAAAAAGGCATTGCGAGTGCATCGTCGCGGTAGATAATTCGTAGGAACTAAAAAAAAAAAAAAAGTGGTTTTGATACTAAACGAAGCACCGAGAGCGAAACTTTTCTTACGATGAGACTTAACGATATTTTTTTAGAACTCCACTACTTAAAACGAATCGACTTAACTTACGCTATAAAGTCGCGCGCGCACGTCGAGATCGCGGCGAAAACGGAATCTCGCGGCACGTTAAATCGGTTAACGCGTTCCTATAATTAACGAAGACCCTAGGGATTGTCACCTCTTCCGCGCGTTAAGAGATAGTCCGCGGACAGGCTTTCCGATCAACAGTTTTATAAAGACAACAGAACAATCTCCAGACAACTCGGCAAATCGATTTAATTTCTTTCTCGTTTAAGAGAGAAGTTTAACGTTCAAGTGCAAACGGGAGCTGGGATTTTTCTTTTGGTTGGAAAACTCTCCGAACGAACGTTGGCGCGCAGGTGACAATCCCTGCTAACGATCCAGACGATCTCCCATCTCCCGCCGATCGATTGACGATAACATGTGAAAGGTATATCTGCAATCATCCGATTTTTCTTAAAAACTTAGAGAGATCCTCGAAACCTCTATTCACACACACATATATGTTTGCGGAATGTTTGATCTTTGAACTTTACGCGATTTAGATTATATTCTTCAAAAAAAAAAAATTTATTTTAGTTAGTTAGGAAAAACTCTTGAGAATTATAGAAGATTGTTATGAAACTTTAAATTTTGAGCAGTTGTGCGGCGAATCAGCAGAACTTTGTGAATTTTAGCGTTGTTATGTCAGAATTAATATAAATTATATAATTATATGTATATAGAAAAATATTGTGATTATTAGATTGGGAAGCGGGGATTCCTAGAGTGTGTTTTTTCTGAAATATATATGTATATATAGTCTAGTTCTTTACAATTTTACCCGAATATAAAATAGAGAATTTCAGAATCCTTGAATTTTTAGGTTTTGGATTTAGCGTGTTTTTTTTTTTTTTTTTTTTTAATTAGATCTCGTTCGAATCTTTGCAGCTTTAATATTTATCATTCGAAACGTTTCATTCGTGGCTCTCTTTTCTCTCGAATTTTAACAACGAGATATATTCGTATGTTTTATCAAAACGCCAACATTCTATTCGAAATATGTCCGATGATGTAATATATGCCAATCAAAATTTCAGAAAAAAATAAAATAAATATAGAAATAAAAATAAATAACAAGCTTGAAGAACCAACTCACAGAGTGTTTTGCAGAGAGTCTGTTTTGCTACACGTCTCTGAAACTTATACATTACTCTTATATATAATGTAGCAGAAACCACAAGTACAAGATACTGCCCATCAATTCTGAAGGACATGCATCCCTTTCCACGTAACCGTTGAAAATACGCAACTCTTCCTTATCCCGAAACATGTTTTCGTATTTTACATTTTTACGTACGAATAAAAAAAGATAGAATAATTAATAATCGATATAGAAATGTGAGACGAAAGAAAACTTATAGAGAAGAAAAAAATTTAATTTAAAATTACTTTTAAACACTTTGCAAGTTTCTTTCCTTTTTTCTTGTTAAGTTATTCTCTTAGCTAGGCTGCAATCAAGATGATGAAAAAAACCACATAAGCAAAAGCGTGAAAATGAGAGAGAAAATGTGTGTGAAATTGTGTGTACGTGTGTGTGCGAGAGAGAGAGAGAGAGAGAAAGAGAAAAAGAGAGAAGAAAGAGAGAAAGAGAAACAAAAAATATTTTATTTTATAAGACCTTGTAAAGCGTAAACATCAATGTGATAGTTGAAAAAATCGATTCTCTTCGTTTTTTGCTTATGTAGTTTTTTCCGACATCATCTCGTTTTCAGAACTCTTAATTTTCACAAGCTATTTTTTCGTAATTTCGCTCACGGATGTGTACGTAGTTTTCCATTTATTTTATACATGCAAATGACGCATATCGCCATCAACGACTCTCAGATCCGCTTTATTGAAGTTGCATATATGTATATTATGTATTCACAATAAAATCGATACTTCGCGAAATTGGCTATAGGATCGTGGGAGATCATCCCCAAAGCTCTTTCTACGCTGCATCTTCTGTGTATCCTTTCGATATTGAGTCGGCTTGACAGGTCGAGCTCACGAGGAAGTGTAACACAAGGTGTCGTCGTCTTGATACAATATTTCACTTCGTTGTGCTTACGGTGTATGTATCTTGTACGCGATTGAGCGATCATCCTTATATAGAGCTATTATAATTACATTATTGTAATTATATCGCGTGTATACACAGACGAGATTATTCAATCTATCGACGAGCCGGTTTTCATCTATGAGCGGTTCTTTGGCTACTTTAGACAGTTATTCTTTTTAGCGCAAATGTCTTTGTGTTCTTTGTCTTAAATCATTAATTTCCTACTCATTAAGGTTTTAATACTTTTAATTAAGTTTTTTTTTAATTACAAAGTTAACATAAATGTATTTAAATTATTTAAAAACAACAGAGTTAACTATTGAGAAATGAGATTTTATTTTACAATTGAATGTAGGATAGAAATCACCATATTTTTTATACGGAAAAATTCCGATTCCAATCGGGTCAAAGAATTCATAGAGTAAACACAACTCGTTGTGAATCCGGCATTTGCTGTATTTATTGAGGATTTGGTTAACGAAAATATAATAGTTTGTGCACACATCGCAAATATTGGAAATATAATTTTTACTTCGGTAAACTTGCATATTCATCAAAATGTAGTTTTTCTTTTGGCGCCCGTGAAACTTGTTATCTCTGATATTTTATAAATTTGGAATTTTTGTTTAATAGGAGAGATTTCGTGGAACTTGTATATATAAGATTGAAATATAAGATACACGCATTTTTCTTATTTCAATTTCATGTGCACGTTTAGAATCTTGAACACTGTTTAATTTATATAAAAAATTTGCGTTGAACCTTGAAACTTTTTCTGAATTATCGTAATTTTTCATTTTTATACATAACTAATAATGTAATTTTTTTACATATAATTAATGTATAATTTTTATATATACGTATATAATTTGTTGTAATATACAATTATCTCTTTCTCTCTCTCTCTCTCTCTCTCTCTCTTTTTCTCTCTCTCTCTCTCTCTCTTTCATATTAAGATGACAGATGTACCGATGTCGATTGTATTGAAACAATCAGACATATTTCTGTGATTCCTAGACTTGAACAATTGTAACGATGCTGAGGTATTTTCACTTAAAAAATTTATGCGAGCGATAGCGTTCACATCCTGTGTTATTAAATTTCTGGCAAAAGCGCGTTTCTTTTCATTACCAGCCACTCGGAGTTTGTGCCAATCCCTTAGCGCTTTGAATATTAAATAGAGAAACACAGCACAAATAGATTTCTCTTATGTGAAAATAATCTTGCGAAAATTATAAAAATTATTATATATGTTTAGTCAATTCCAAAAACATTCTGTAATAAGTATAAATACATTCTCTTGATTTTCTCTCTTTTATAGGTGTAAATAAAAAAATTGTATAAATTTTATAATGTATAAATTAAACACATACATAAATTGTTTTAATATATAATAGGAAAGAACGCTATCGTTCTCGTATCGCTTTAATCTAAAGAAACAAATCCTACGCAACGAATCTTGAAAGTAGTCAATATCTAATCAATTCCGAGGATAGGATCAACTTTTTAGGGGATATAATTAAATGGAAGGGGAAGAAAAAGAAAGAGCACATAACCCCATTAAATTTGTAAGCGAGAGGAGAGGTATTTCGACACACGATAAGTATCTTCCATTATTAGATATCCGGATATCAACGGTGGAGTTGCGTTACGACAAGTTTGCTATTATAAAAATTGTGGGATGCGACTTTATGCGAAAAAGTGTGTGTATATACGTCACGTGTATTAATTATTAATAGCGGCGACACAGAAACGTAGCACATATTTTTAAAGGAGAGAATATTACGAACGCCATGGCACTAAACGGATCGATTACATTGCGATCCCGCGTTATAAAAATAGGGTCCCGGGTCGATACTCTAAAAAACTTAGCGTAATCACGAAGCTGATCGATCACTATTAAAAAAAAACAAAAAAAAAAAAGAAAAAAAAACAAGGGACGGAACGCGCGTAAATGTAAACTATTACAATGTCTATGAACCAACGCGTTTTCATGCCGAGAATAAATAAATTTGCAAAGTCGGAAGGATGCGTTTGTCGATCTTTTTATTCCTCTCTTCCGTCAATTCCTACACTTCCGAAAAAAACTCATGCATCAAAAAATATCGAAAAAAATGTACACTGCGACGCATTAACGTCTTTCGCAAGTAAAATTCGCCTCTCTTGTGCGACTCTTCCGCAAGACATTAATGCACCGCACACCGCAGGCCGTTCCAAAGTTAAAAGATATTTATTAAATGACAAATTCTTTTGACATATTTTGCGATGTTTTATTTCGATCTCTTCAGATTTCTTTCGTGTAATATCACAAACAAAGACAGATGAAAAGAAAAGCATCATACTACAAATTTTATATAAAAATATCTGGCAATGTAAAACATATTTTTTCCAGATTTTCGCACAATAGTAATAAATATATTTAAAAAAAAAAGGAAGTTTACACTTATGTATATAAAATATCTCTAAATGTTTCGAGACAATTTTTCGTATTATTTGTGCACAAGTCATTCAGCAATCGAACCAAAACGTCAAAAATGAAATAAAATGACACCATATATAAATTCTATATACATATATATATGTACGAATACATAGAATTCTTTATATATATGTATGTATGTATATATGGTACATTAAAGATATATATTTATATTTCTATACATTAATGCAAAATGAATAAAAAGAAAGAAAAATATTGTAATTTAAGCATTTTTGTCTCGCTTTTTTTAATTTTTATCTTATTTCTGAGCTATTGTGCACTGCATTAAATTATTCACACATTAAATCGACGTACAAGTGAATTAATTTATATACTAAACTTTCATATATCAATATTAAGAAAATTTTGTTCTATCTTGTTGCATTTCTTAAGAGAAACTTAATAGTATAAAGAGTTCTATCAGTTTGTTTTGTTTTGGATTTCTGTCGTCGTCACTGACTCATTCTGCGTAGTCTCGTTAGAAACAACGCTTTGTTCGTTGGCGTTAGTCATAGATCTCGACCAAGAGCAACTTCTTCTGTTCGGGGACTTCGGCAAGGACCAAGAACTGCTGCGTGATTTTGGTCTGGGTGACACGGAACGCGATTTTGCTCGTGTGATTTTGACGGAAATGGATCTTCTTCTCTTACGATTCTTGAGACTACCGCGGGACCTGGAACGACTTCTTGATCGCATCTTTCGTCTGGATCTGCGCGTTCTGGATCTTGATCTCGATCTACTTCGCGAACTACTGCGTCTCTTGCTGCGTGATCTGGTGTCGCTCTTGCGTTTTGCCTCGGAGCTCGATCTCGTGCTCGTTCTTTTTTTCGAGATCGATCTGCTTGTCGATTTTCGTCGACCGCGGGACCGAGAACGATTTCTGGATCGCGATCTGGAACGACTTCTGGATCGCGATCTGGAGCGACTTCTGGGACGCGTTCGAGAACGACGGGATCGCGATCTGGATCTTGACCTCTTGCCGCGACTTCTGGAACGTGAGCTACTACGCTTTCTGTTGCGCGATCTAGAAGCACTCCTGGATTTAGAACGCGATCTGCTCAATGATAAAGATCTATTTGTCGTTTTTCGGCGGTCGGTCAGATTCGAGTTCCGATGCTTCGAGTCCCGATTCGCCAGGTGAGTGAAGTATTCATAATACTGTCCGTCGTACAAATAAGGATTGGTCATCGCGTACGACTCGTATCGAGGAGGAAAGAATCCTCGACCCATGCCGTGACGATAACCTTGTCCTCTTGACATCCTGGGATAAGATCCTGGTATGAACGTTTGCAACATCATGTCAGATCTCGGCATCCTATGAAACGGTCCGGATACGATCGGAGGCAACATCGATATTCTTGCCATCGAGTCGGAATAGGCGTTAGCGTAAGCAAAATTCGCAGCTGAAATAGTATCTACAATTAAAGTAATCGGTATTATTGTATGCTCGTGCAAAAGTTTATTTAGACAGCTTTGCGTTATATTTGTTCATGATATACCTGTAGACGATGAAGTGCGAACGTTCTTTATCAGGACACTCTTGAGCTTTTTATTGTTTGTTTCCTTATTCCCATCATCGTCACTTGAAGTATCCGAACCGGAGTCTTTTTTTCGCTTCTTTGTTTTTTTCCGTTTTCCCTGTTAACAATAACAGTACAAAGTTAATTATATCATGTTATATAAAACAAAAGCAATGCGAATTTTGTATAACAAAATATGATACTAAAATATCCAATAAAGCACCTTTTTTTTCTTCTTTGCTTTCTTCTTGGCTTGCTTCTCTTTATTTTTCCTGTCACTTTCCGCATCTACTTTCTTATTTTCGTTTGAATCATTCTTATTTTCGTTCTTATCTTCGTTCTTTCTTTCCGCATTTGTACCTTGGTCAAGCTTGATTTCTTTTTTTTCCACTTTTGTCTAGAAATGTGAGAGATATATTTATAAAGTTGTTATTGCACATTCTTTGTGTGTGTGTGTGTGTTACTCACTTTTATTCTATCAAATAATTCGTCTAATAATCGTATGCTTTCCAACTGTCGTTGAGCTTTTATTAACTTCTGTTCTTCTCTAGCAATTTTCATTGACACTTTGTCTTCTTCTTGTTTACGAAACATCGTGAGAGCCTTACGCTTTCGTTTTTCTTCCCGCTTGCGTTGTCGGCTCGCTTTTGCTACTGTATTCTCTTCTTCTTTTTTTCTACAATAAAAATAGTAGCATATAAATAAATTTTATATCAAATAAATATAAATGAATGTTATATCAAAAGAATAAAATACAAATTTTTATTCAACATATCTCACATTATATATCTCGTGTTTCACTTACTTTAATTCCTCTCGCCGCTTCCTTTCTGCTTCTTCTTTTTTACGTAGTTTTTCTGCCGCCAAGTTGTCCTGTGCTATTAAACGCTTTCTCTCGAATTCTCTGTGAGACACAGAGCTATCGCTCATGTGCTTGGTCTTGTCAAAGTCAACCTGCAAGAAATTAGTTTTTTAATTGATGCGAATGAGGAAAACAACCGGGAGAGAGCTATTATACATGTCATACGTATTTTTACTAAGACTACCTTTATTGTTGTGGTCATCGAATTCTGACCGTCTTTTTTCAACAGCTTCATACCGCGCAAAGCATCCATTGCCTTAACAAAGTCCATGTATTCAACGTACTGTATATACACGTCAAAAAATATGCCGTCCTCATAACTGAATTTGTGAATGTTGTTGCCAAGCCGCATCCTGGATCTGTAAGGATCCGCAATAGGCACATCGATCCTTCTAAGTGTACCCCATTTTTTGAATATCTGTGTGATGAGTGATTCGCTCGGGCTACTTGCGCCATCGTCAGTGAACCATTTAACTGGCAGACCTGAAATATGTATAGTGTCTGGTCTTTCGCCAGGCTTCAACTCATTCATATGTTTTGCATCTCTGAAGTAAGAATCCCAGCTATGTCTGGTTGGAAAGTCATCTTTCGCCTCTGCTGCACGTATCTGATGAACACACATTTAGAGAATTTTCAAAATATACTATTTATCAAACACCAGAAGATAGAACTTAGCTGCACTTAGTTGTAACACCTTGAGAACATTCGGAAACCCAGCCAGATTCAAATGTTGCATGTCCAATCTAGCCAATACCCTTGACAATCTTGATTTGTCCTGCAGATCGCCTTCCAGTCGTATTGTTTCCAGAGTGCTTTTGGCCACTTTCAAAGATGAGAATTCGTCGGGCAGTATGAACTTGCGTATCTTCTCCATTACCTCCCATGTTGATATTGTTTTGCCTGTTTATAGCGCAGTTAAGTTTCTGTAAGAAGCTATCTTTGCTAGAATCATTACAAGTGTTCGTAGCATCACACGGATCACTTTGGATCGTGGTATTATCTTCCATCAGTTGCACATTACATTATTCGCCTGTTGATAGAGACAGTTGAGAAAAATTCGCAAATACGAGAGCGACAATGCAATAAACTTTCAGGACAAAAATAAAATCTTAACAGTGAGTGATTATTAAGATAAATATAACTAATTAAAGTGATGTGCGACGAAATGAGGAAAAAAACTTGTTATTTTTTATTAAGAATAATTTACAAGAAAGTTATCCAATTTATTACTACTTTTTAATTTTGTTGCATGTTTCCTCTATGTATATTCTCCAGCTATGACATGACATGACATGGGACAAATAGCTAATGAGATAAAAGAAAGATGATAGATAAAAAAGACATATATATATATGTAAAGAAAAAACAAGATATTTAAGAAATATGCAATCTCCAAGAAATATGGTTGATGCTTTACCTTGGATCTTCAGTTGAGGCAGATTGACTGACACATTAATTTTGGCAAACGGTTTCAAGTAAAGCGAACGCGGTGGATACAGCGGTACGATGTCGCTTAGATCCCTACAGCTTCGAAATCGATTAGCAACCTCGCTACTGGGAGTTTCACCTACCTGCTTATTGCCGCTCATTTTGTCTCATAAACTAAAGGAAGCTGCTATTAAGAGCACATGAATACAATATATAAATGTTTTTATTTGATTTCTCTTACAAGCTCAGAGAGAACGCCTCAGTAGGGAGGTTGCATTTGTGTCGCGAGAATCTTCATTGTAGATTTCGTGTTAACACTACGGAGAGATTTTCGTTTTATTTATTTTTTTGTTTTTTTAGAAATCTTGGACAATACTGTCTTTAATTTGTTACACGTGTGCCAGCAATGGAAAAACTCATTTGGACAAAAATCAGTACAAACTGTTACGAAGAGCGTTTCAGAACAGAACTAGTGAGTAACATATCAGTGTTGACCTGTGTATGATTTTTTTCTCTAAATTTTGACGAGATTCATTCCGGTACGTCGTGCCAGATAGCGACACTGTTGACATTCCCCATCCGAGGATCTCGAATCCAATACCGTATGAGCGAAAACATCGCTGGTAAAGTGGTTCGAGTCTTCGTAAGATCAGAAGAGACTCGAACCTATTAGCGAAGATTTAAATCATCGTTGGAAACATGTGGTTCTGAGATTCAGTGGTTATGAACTTTTCAGTAAAAATAATAAATATATAAAATTTTCTTTCTGCGTCGGGAAGTAAACAATTATCCGTTCAATTACCATTTTGTAAGTATTCTAAAGAGGTAAAAAAATATTATTTTTTTATATTTATTATTAAAAAAAACTAAAACACAGTCTAAGAAACATTTTTTATAAGTCAACAATTACGAATTCTGTGTGACGTTTGACGTTTAAAATATGTTCTCGTTGGAATCGAGAATTACGCGACTTACGTATTATTTCGTAACGATTTTTTTATAAATGGAACATATCGAATAATGTTTCCACACTTCGACTCACACATCGCGTTTACCGAAGGCCACCTTGTCAAACGCAAGTGTGCGCTTCACACGTCACTTTCGTGTCATTTCCTGTAAATACAAACGACGGTCTCTTGTCATGTCGGGAACACCAGCTCCTGTTCGATCATTAGAGTCATGTGACATTAAGCACGTGGTGAACTTTAGACAGGTGACCGTACTGTTATATCGGTGGTTCAAATTTTATCCACAAAGTTGTAGGTCCACTTGATTCTTGTTCTCATAAAAGAGAGAAAGATTTACTGTTGTTTTGATAAGATTTTAAATTTTGATTTTTATTTTAAATAAAAAGTAAAATCAGAATTGCGTATATATAATATATAGGATATACATATATATATATATATATATATATATATATATATATAGTTTTTTCTCTTTAACCATATGTGAGAAAACGCGCCAAAGTAAGTGATTTGCGAGAACACGTGCCAAGACATACGACATAATAGTTTTCGAATATACACCCCTCATTACACGCCCCTTACCGGTTCGAATTGCCGCCTGTCCCCCCAGTCGAATCACGAACTATGCGAAAACGCATATTGACAGCATTCGTCATCGATATCCTGGCGTTTCTCTTTATTATGGAAATCTTGTGTAAAAAAAAAAAAAAAAAACCCGCCCTCGGGACGATAAAATGCCGACGATAAAAGGCGAGGTTGCGGATCGTTAATGAGGGCGGATATGCTCGCCCACGTTCGGCGCATGAAATTTTCCCATGTGAGCATATCGCCGGGCTATTAATTATCACGCCATCGCGAAGGTGGTATTTCGGATCGTCGATGTTGTGTTCATTATTATTACGCGTAAGAGATTCCGGAAGTATCTCGCTGTGATAATCTCTTCTCCCATCGCACAATTTTTAAAAAGGCGCGAACATATAATAAATATAGTAAAATATTTTTTCTCACACGCACATCACACATAAACTTCCTCCTACCTATATTAAATTTCACTCTCTAAAAATTTATTACCGCGCCGCAACGCACTTATCAATTTACCACCGTTAATGAAGATAGAAATTTTAATAGCGTTGTAACATTCTCGTTTTCCAAAAAAAAAAACGGACAAAATTACTGAACAATTGTTACAATAAAATAGCGCGTCGAAAAAAGATAAATAAAAAAAAAAAAAAAAATCATCAAACTCTCAGGGGTCGAAACAGAAGTGTTAGCCGCGGGGTTGTAAGTTAACCCCGCTAACTGGTCGCGGAACACGAGCGTTCCCGACGGGGGGGCTCGCCGTCGGGGGTGTTCGTTATGCTGCGAGCCTTTTGAGAGGGTCACGTGCCCGTGCGGCAGACCCTTCAAGCCGATATCGTATTTGTACAACACGCACGGCCATTATTGTAATACGCTTGTTTGTGTGTTTTGCGCAGTCTTTGTGCGCTTACACCCCCTACATGATCTGTTCTCTTCTCTCCACATCTCTCCGTTTCTCTTCCGTATTTTTCCTATCTTTTTTTTGCTTCCTTTTCCATTCCTTTCTCTCTCTCTCTCTCTCTCTCTCTTTCTTTTTTTTCTCCCTTCTTCTCTGTGTCTTTTGTTTTCTTTTTCCTTATCTCTTCTTTCTGACTCCTCGCAGCCTCCGCTCGCTGAGTTTTCGCACACTTGTCGCGCGGAGTTATTATTGCGAGCGACGGGTTATTATTGTCCCGTGAAACAATGAGCACTCACAATCTGCAGGAGGGTAGGATACGGCCTCCCTCGCTTCGACGGTTTACGTGGGAAACGTCGTGGCTTTTTTTTTTTTTTTTGTTTTATCGAGCGCGTGCAGTTTTTTTTCTCTCAAGCATCGTGGGACAAGAGTAAGACAGACGTCTGTCGCGCATCACTGAACTTCTCGATGATTCTTTTAATTTTAATTGAAAAAACGTATTATCGACGTATAACCGATTCCATTATCGTAATAATATCATTACCTATTGCAATCTTTTTTGTCTTGACAACTAAATTCTCTATTTATTTATTATTTTCAATCTACCTAATAGATCATATTGTTCGCAAACTCAAATTGTTTTTAATTTCTCTTTCATTAAGTGAAGAGAAGACAGAAAAATGTGATTGCTTTGCTTTATCGTCCAAGCAACAAAACACTCCGTCATTTTTTTTAATCAAAAAAAGCCACATATAAATTCGTAAAATTTGCAGATATCGATTTTCAATCATCACGTGCTTCGCTAATTTAATTGAGCCGTTGCGGGGATTACAATGGCATGTCAATCGGGTGGACCGCGAGCCATCAGCGCGCAACCTTCAGGTCTCTTCGCTCTTCATGGGTGGCTGGCGATCCAAAGTAAAGAAAGAGAGAGAGAGAGAGAGAGAAAAAGAAAGAAAGAGAGAAAGATAGAGAGAGAGAGAGAGAGAAAAAGAGAGAAGGAAAAAGAGAAGAGGAAAGAAGTGGGCCGCATCGTATATAAATAGCGGAACATTATCCTATCTCCTGCGGTGGTACCGCGGCTGTCTTCTTCTCGGACTTGCACGTGCGCGGGCGCACTTGGTCTCTCTTTCGACGGTGAGGTACCCTCTCTCGGGCTCCGCGCGCTCTCTTCTCGGCATCATCGGCTCACGGTGTCGTGCACTCGGCCCGCTCGAACGTAGATGATGGGATGACGGACCGCGGGCGTGTCCGAGTAGCCGATACCGGGCGCGTGATCGGGAGACCTCCCGGGGCCGACCACCCTCGAGGGGCCACGAGGGTCGACTTGTTAGCCAGACACAACGGGCTCTCGAACTAACGGAGTGCTCTCCTCGAGCCGACGACAGCTACAAGCCGACAATGTTTCGCCTGCACCTTCGTATATATTGCCCGTGCGCGTGGCAAATATTTCCGTATTTGAATTGCAACTCCTCGTTCTTTCAAAACACCCTCTTTCCGTGAAAGAGGTTCCCTATAGAATCCACTCCGGGTTTTCTCCGAACAGCTATCATCTATACGTGCAGAGAGAGAGAGAAAGAGAGTATTTTATTTTCCCCGGTATTAAATTATATTGGATTTGAAATATTTCAGCATATATATATATTAAACGTCGCGGTAGCAATTCAGTTGACAGAACACAGTTAGTCTCGCTTCTTCATCCGCAGAAGTCAGCTTTGCGTTCCTCTGTCTCGGATTATCCTGTCCCGTCGTGAACGAGTTTGTATTCAGGAAATACATTCCGGATTCCATCGCGGTAGAATCACGCGAATCATCCTCCGCCGCGATAGCGGCGACTTCGTGATCGAGGGAATATATACACGTGTATATGCACTTCGCATAATTCTTCCGACGAAATACCGGGACGAATAAACCAAAATTTTAGGACCGCGATTCCCGGGAACTCCCGTGTTTTCTACGAAAACAAAACAAAATGTGATTATTTGGTCCGAAGTCTCCGATGCGAACCGAAAGCGAAACCGTGTAAAAGTTTCGGCCTACCTTAATGAAGGTACATTCTTCTCCCGGTCGCGCCGATCAAGATATCCTCCGTATAAATCGAATGCTTTTCACCGAGGCTCAATCAAGCCATACGGTAGCCTAAAAAATGCCACCATGGGGTTAGGCCTGCGATTAGGATCATAAAGAATTGCTGCGGGTTTCGAGCGAGATTCGCTCGCGCGAATCGCTGTCGAATCCCATCGTACTGTCGAATAGAGTGCGACAAAACGACGAGAGAAAATATATAGACGAGTGCGCGAGTTCATTTTCAAAAAATTTATTAATTTGATCTATGATCAAACTCAGCTCGCACTTTAAGTCGAGACGACGTGAGTTAATTCTCGGCTTCGACAGACTCAGAGAGAGTCTGTCTCGAGAAACACATTTAATTCAGTATATAACACGTAATCCTAATTCAGTATTCACTAATTTATCAAAATAAGAACTCATCCAATTGCTTCTTCAATATTTCTCCTGATGATTCTATTATAAATCTTCTGAGATCTTATCTAATCGTTACTTAAGTGTGACTATTTTACGGATACCTATAAAATATTGCAATTCTATCGAAAGGACATTAAAAATTTCCCTTAGCGCGATGATGAAGAAGTGGAGGAGCGAGGTTATACGGAAAGCGCAGTTCGGATACATGCGGGAATATCTTAGGACACCGCCCACGGGTATACTAACGATTCCCCGGGGTCGTCATCCTTCTCTTAATTAATGGCCATTCTCGTCTTCTTCCGTGCGTCCTTACTCTCGCTTTCGTGTCGGCGATGATAGTGCTCCTGCTCTCTCTCCTCTCCCTCCCCGGATTCTCCTCCTCTTCTTCTTCTTCTTCCTCCGCCCGCGCTCTTTTTCTCTTTTCACCTTCTCTCACTCCGTCTTCCTCCCTCTTTTCGACCTCCTCCTCGGCTACGCGTTTTGCGAGACTCAGCCGAGTAGCGACCTAAGCGTAATCAGGCCAAGCACGCAAATTAAAGTCTCTCTCGTCGGTCGACCCACCTCGCCACGTCCTACTGACCCCATTTCCTCCGTGCTCTCTTCCCCACTTCTTCTCGTCGAGCCAAAAGGACGCTGAAGGATTCGAGTCGGTCAGGGATTTCGTCGAAAGAGATGCGCGCTGAAGTACACTCGTCGAAACGTCAGATTGCTAAATTTATATTAATATTGATCGTTGAAACGTCGGGTTTTCTGGTTTGATTCCTTGATGCTTTGGTGTTATAATTTGAAACGATTGAATTTGACAGAGATTTTAGAAGAATATTTTTATTCGTCGTTTGGTTAAATCTTCGGATTCTCTTACTCGGTGTGTTCTCGGATTTTTGAATTTAAAATTCTGAGGTATATTTAGTCTTCGAGAAAAGGAGAAAAATAGACGAATGTAGACAAAGAAAGAAAATACTTCGCGGACAAGGACATACGCGTGGAGAGAGAGGGGATCGCGAGGAAGAGAGAGAAAGAGAGAGAGAGAGAGAAAAAAGAAGACAGTGGCAGACGAAGTCGGAGCTGGAAGGAGGAACGGAGAAAGAGAGAAAAAAGGGTCAAACTCGTTTTCGTTTTCGTCGCTAATTAGACTCGTTAACCGCCTCTTCTGGCGTAGCAGGCGTAGCCATAACCGGGCGACTTCTCTCTTTAGCTCCGCGGAGAGGAAGCGAACGGAACACGGCCACCACTGATGCTTGGAGGCTAGTTTGTTCTCGTCGCCCAGTCCTCCAGGGTGCGTTTGCCTTGATCGCCCCTCTCGGCTATTCGACATGCGTGCAACATTCGCGCGAAATTGCACCTGCGAGATTCTCTTGCCTTCGCCCAACCTTTCACTGTCTCCCTCTTTTTCTCATCGGATGTTCTTCGACGACGCGTGCGAGGGAAAACGGTCTCCGAGGTGGTGGTGGTGGTGGTGGTGGTGTGCTTGTGCCGATGATTGTGCCGCCTATTTGTGAACAAGCTACTTCCAATGATATCTGTACGTGTTTGTCAACTCACTATATTTCCTTT
Organism: Pseudomyrmex gracilis; assembly: GCF_002006095.1. Classification (NCBI taxonomy): domain Eukaryota; kingdom Metazoa; phylum Arthropoda; class Insecta; order Hymenoptera; family Formicidae; genus Pseudomyrmex; species Pseudomyrmex gracilis. Next base: position 346,353 of record NW_018020672.1, on the reverse strand, counting down.
ATGACAAATGGCAAGAGAGAAGAGCAAAAGAGATGCGAAACAAAAATTGAAGAGATACGAAACAAAACCGCAAAGTTTTTTCATTCAACGTTAAACGAAAAGACATTTTGCGCGAACATCTTGAAGATGACACGAGAATGAGAAGCACGAACACTTTCGGTTGAGTGATCTGTTCGACACGCGTATGACAAGAGGCTCAAAAAAAAAGAAGAGGTAAGAAGAGATAGAGAGTCCATCTTATAATTTCTAGATTCTCTATATAAGGTCTTGACTGTGCGTCTTAATTGCGTCTTTTGAATATCGTTTGGCTTCCTAGATCTTCTTCTCTGTACCACTTATCGTGTTATATCCTTTCCACAAGACACCAACCGGTCTATTCCCATAGACCGGGTCCACTCGCTCAAGTTCGCGCCGTGGAAAATCGCGGCGCGCACGTTCATTCATCATGCGGTCTCTTCATCGTGTAACACGCTGAAAAATGATGCTTATCTCTCGCGGTCGACTCAACTGGCTCACCGATGTTCATTTTACCATCGGGCCTATCGGCGATCAGACCTGCGCGGTGTCTCAATCCACCTTGTCCTAGGAACGGATAAAGGAAGAGACATCCTGTCGCCGCGCGGACGCGACGATCATATGTACGTGTGACCCGTCACTTTTCCAGATTGGTGACGCCGATTTCTGAGATCCTCTTCCCCTTTCGGTCTTTTTCGTTTGTTCTTTTTCAGTTAGGTAGTCCCGACCATTAGTCTCACATATTCTAGATGGCGATCGATCTCGGCATGACCATTTCCTCGCTCGCCGAGCGGGGAATACGACATGCCTCGTGAAACCAATCTACGCCTGTCAGCCGCATCGACGGTCCTTATCGGCGCCGTGATTAATTACTCTTTCGCGGGGAGGATATGCCTTGCTATTTGCTTAAGATACTCTCATACTGCGCGCGAACCAGTTGTCGACGGTTCCTCGCGCGACCCGCGCGCGACGACGACGACGACGACGACGACGACGACGACGACGACGCGACGGCACGTATGACGCGTCGAATATATTCGAAAATTTATTATCTCTTCGGAGAATTATATTTTGTACACATCGATCTCTCAATACGAGATTAAAAAAGAACTATTATAAAGTGTACGATTTTTTTTCTTCTCTGTATTTTTAATCTAGATAACGAAGAAATGGATTTGTTGTCTTACGTAATAGTGAATCAATACGTGTGGAATTTTATCATATTATACGTGTAAAAATTTTATCATATTTTTTGGACGTTTTATATATATGAACTCCGTTGATATGCTCCGTTGATTAATAAATGTACGTTGATAAAATTGTTCTCGCGCAAATTTGTAGTTCTTTTACTTTTATTATAAATATGGAATTATCTCTCTCCCTGTGTCTTGTAAATTCTTGGAACTCTCGCAACTCTCAGCAAACAGGAAAATATCAACTTATCGGTGCGCGACGTTAAATAAAACCGCTATGACGATGGCATCGGCGTCCTTGACTGTCTGCGCATGCCAGGCGCGATGTATGATACCTTATTTCTCTTACATAAAGCGGATATTGACGTTCACTGCGAGGGTCTAATACCCGCGGTGGGCGGCCATATTGGATCGTGATATGGGCCTGCAATTAAGGCCGAGTAGGCCACCCGGGCTCGGAGGAACGCGATAAGGTGAAGCTTTGCCGTGGCCGCGTCTCAGGGCTAAGCTTGACCTTCTTGGCCCCCCTTCGTTTCTCGCTGTGCGCTGGAGGTTAGGTCACGATTAAGTACCGATTGAGTGAGGCCTAATAACCGGAGACTGTATGCAGAACTTTCACCGAGAGAGGGTACGACGACCCGCGGCGGGATTTAAAAAAAAAAAAAAAAAAAGAAAAAAAAAGATCGTTTTACGACCCGCGCTTGCATAACGCTCATTCGTTCTCCGATATTGCTCGGTTCTCTCTCTTTCAAGGCGTCTTTGCATAAAGATCTGATTCAATTTGAATTTTACGAGTTGTGCATATACTTGCACACAATATTTCTCGGGATCTTTTGTTTTGATTAAATAAATTGCAGTTCAATATGTTTTATCTCTTTCAGAGAGATTTTCTTCTTTTTTTTTTTTTTTTTTTCCCCGGGATTTTTCTATCTACGAGATTTCTGGTGTTCGCCCGAGCGCTTCCATATTTTTCGGAATCTTCATAGAGAAGGTTTACGCTCGGTGACAAAGTCTCGCTCGTTCTCGAAGCGATCGCATCTTCCGATCAGATAAACGGCCGAGTCTCTCGGTATGCAAATCCTAAATGAACTAATGAAGATTAAGAATGGTCGTGGTGAAAGAGTTCGCCTCATTTCAGAAACATCTCTTCCCCTTAACGACCCCGCGATGCCGCGCATTCCTCCGAGACCCGCAGCCTCCATCTCGCCGCCATTGTCCCCGCGCGGGGATTTAATAGTGTCAAGCGCCCGCAGGACCTCCTAGGGCGAAAACTTCTGGCTGACCACGAGGTCAGATCTATTCTGCGGCTGTCATCGCAACGGACGACTGGGGAACGGCAACGGTAGCCGCTTGAGATTATCATCTTTAACGGTAGCGATGAGGGATTCTTCTTAATAGCTCGACGAATTTTTCGGACGTCTCTCAAACGCTTCCTCGTGTCCCTTCCTGGAATCAATTGTTTTATAACGTTTCAGTTCGGAATCGACGCGAGTCTCTTAATAAGGTTTATTTTCGGTAAACGGTTTTCAAGAGTTAACAAGAGAAACACGGGCGTGAGAGACAAACGAAGAGTTCTGGGGGGGGAAAAAAAAAAAAGAAGCGCAGAGAATGTCGATATTTTTCTCTTAAAGAAATCGAAAGTTTAATTGACAGGCTCCTCGCCAACGTTTACTTTAATCGAGCTCTTTCTCATATACAAAATAATATATATATATGTGTTGTGTGTGTGTTTTATAGTGTAATACGCGTGTATAAATTATAAAATCTTTATTACTTTATTACTTTATTACATATGATAGACATGTTAAACTGATTTTATTTTATTTTATTTTTTTTTTTTTAATGCACATAAATGTGATTTTTGCAGGATCATAAGAATCCCCTAATCATTTTGCGTGGTTGGAAAAAATTGATTTGATGTAAAACAACAACGAAGCTCGCGCTTATTTGAATAATTGTAATACGCCCACGGGGCAGCTGGAAGGGGATAGGAAGACGGACAATTATTGGAGTGAAATTTATTCGCGCGCATCGCGAAATAAATGCACGCATCCGTGGGCCCGAGTGCGCCTCATCCTTCTAAGCGGCGCTAAAACGTGAACGCGTCGGCGGAGGGGACGAAGGGGGCCTGTCCGCCCTCGGGGTCCCTCGCCCACACCCCCTTCTCTGGCCTCTTGCGCACTCTCGCGCGCCAAATGAACCATACCTGAACTTATTTTCACTCCCATCCCATTCGCCAGGCTCGTCCAAGCGCGAGGTGATAAATCACCGCGCCATAAACAACCAATATTTCTCATCGAATGTTTACCGAGTACGCTTTAAATGCCTTGTTAAAACAAACCTACGCCCGGTACGTGGTGGACTGCGCCCTTTTTGCCTTCTCCCGCGTTCCCTTCCCCCCTCCCTTCTCTCTCTCTCTCTCTCTCTTTTAACCCTGTACACCCATGCCCGGCCGACGAGTATATATCACGACCAGCGCCGACGTAAACTCTCTCACTGACCCTTCGCGAAACCTCGCCTTCGAACAGCAAGGGAGAGGGCGAAGGTTAAAGAACGCAGGAGAGGTTACTGCATGGAAGCGATACTTTGTGCACGACCGTGTGTGTTTAGCGAGAGATTAGACGGAAATCGCAGCGCGAAGCACACTCGAAAAATATAACAGCATTTCGATTTTTTTTTTCAAATTTCAATAACTGATCGTCTCTCTTTAAAAAAAAAAAAAAAAAAGAAAAANAAAAATTTATTTTTAAATGCCGCTATAATTTTCCCATAAAAACGTAGTTTATGGTTATAAAAACAGACAGGTATACAGCCCGAAGGATCAACGAATTACTGCAGCAGAAAGAAAAATATAGCGCAGGTGGCTTAATTTACCGTTCGGTTGTCATGTTTCTTGATTCCCGTCGGGAAAAGTCCCGAAATTACGGTGAAAGGCGCGGGGTCGGGGCGTGTCCCGTAGCTCAACATTCGATTGAGTTATAGCGCGTTAAGAAGCCCCGAACTTCTTCGGGGTCCGCTCTTCACGACGGGCCTAAACGCCACTTCGGAACAAATCGCGCTGACGACGAAAGGAGCCGGTCGAAAGGCGAGATGAAAATAGTGATGAATAGCCTTTCGTCAATGACCTACCACTTGCTAGCTTGTAAACGCTTCGTTAAACCACTCGAAGAAAAGAGACGGTGGAAGGAAGGAGAAAAATAGTAAGTGAGGTCGAACTTCTCGACTCGCGCGTAAAAACGAACTCCGACTCCGTGTAAAAAAATAACGCACAATTCTACAAGCCGCGCCTTTTGACAGATTTTTGTTGACATTTATCCCCATATGTTGACACCTACCCGTATGCTCGCGAACGTACAAAACTCAATTTTTAAATTTACTTTTCTGTCTGTATTTTTTTATATCTCGTAATCCTTAAAATTTAATTAATATTTATTGTTATTTTTTGTTTAATTAACAGAGAACTTTTCACATTAATGTTGTAACGTAATAGTTTTTCTATTGTATTATACTTTGCTGTGTGATATGTATCATAGTTTTCTCTCATATAAATAATTTATTTACTCTCGTCGGCGCGTAATTGTATCACAATTCCGCCAACATAAATTTTCAGCACAGTGACAAAACACTGACATTTATTGGTGTCACAATCTGCTGTTTTACTTTCACGGGGCGCGTTAATAAATGACGGATTAAAAAAATACCGTGGACATTTATCTGCGTTCGTTTAATGATCGGCCGAATTACCGGAGGGTATATATTCGCGCTAGAGTGGAGCGCGTTGCTAAAAAAAAAACAAAAAAAAAAAAACAGACACACACCCTGTAGATATAGCCCAGACATAGCCACTGCCTGGGTTATCAACCGATCGGGAGTAAATCTCTCGACCACTGTCAGACAGCATTCGACAGGTACGATAGTGAATTAACTCCAGAATAAATGGTGCTTCCTAGGAGGTTCCATTCACAAAATTTCTTCCAAACGACACGGGTTTACTGATACAGAACGCGTTTCTTGAGCATCGAAATCAGATAAATGAGAATTGTTTTTTGTTCAATTCAACGGAAAACGCTATCTTGCTTTTTTAAAATCGATTATCACATCTCAAAGTAATGCACTCTCTTTAGAGATCATTACTTGTTATTGTCATTATTGCCCAAACTGTAAAAAAACAGAAATTTTTTGAAACGTCGTTCGAAAACACAAAAGCCGGAGCTTTTTTACACAAAAATTCAAGACACATTTTGTAGATTCTCTTTTCTTAGATGTTAGAGAGACAGACGCGTCCATTCTTTGCGAAAAGGTCATGAATATCGTACCAGCCCAGCGGGGAGGAGAGAAAATGCTTCAATTTGCATCAGCCACCATTCTTCAGCTTCTTTGAATTTCGTCGCTATAGCGACTTTTGTCCAGATCGTGCCACAATGGCTACTATCTCTTCTCCCTCCCCCCTGACTGCGGGCTCTCCCCGTTCTTCCTGGAGGAGAAACTCCGGGTACAAACAAAGAATCCTCCCTGCGACCTCTCGTGAGAAAAGGGCCAAAAAAGCGAAAAAGGTCGATACACGAATAAGCGATGCGCCGGTTGGATAATCCGAGAAAAAAGACCGCGAAACGTGAACTCGCACTGTGGCGAGCCATCTCCCACCCCGTCCTCCCTCCGTCCCCACCTATCGAGATAGGAGCATGTACAGGGTGGATCTCTTCGAAAACCCACCAGATTTCAGGATACAGATGACGACGACAAAACAAAATATATATCTCACAGAAGATATCATGTGTACTCTTTTTTTTTTTTTTAACTGTAATCTGATTACGTGTAGTCTGATTACACGTGACACGGACAAAAATTCAATTTGATTAAATTATATAACACGTGTATTTATTTATATACTGAGCAATATATGATATACATTTGCAGACACAGACATGGAATATATATATGTACAGATTCAGGCTTCCGAAGATGCGCGTTATCTCGGAAGTGGATCACGAACGATCGTGTTTAACGAGTGATTTGATGCAGAAACAGAGAAACAGCCTCTTTTCGCCCCACCTTCCTCGGTGAAACTCGTCCTCCCGACGAAAGAATACACATCCTCGCGCTCGGACACCGTTTGGTCACGTAACTTTCGCGAATATTTGGATACCTTTGAAGAAACGAGAAAAGGGTGGTCTTAGTCTCCCGTGGGGTACAGAGAGAGGGGGATGGCACAGAGCGACAAAAGCGAACAAAGCGAGCAGCGTGACTACGGTAGCCAATGGGAGTCGCGCGCGCGAGGAGACATCGGGATCGAATCAGTTTATGCGCGACAGGTTCTGGAGAGAGATAGGGATAAAGGAAGAGGGAAGAGGACGAAGCGCACGAAGGAAAGAGGCACGGAAAGACAGAGGAGCTAGCAAGGAGGGCGGCAGGGAGGAGAGAGGGAGGAAAAGGAAGAGCAAGAGTGAGATGGCGAGGGGCCAACCAGACCGTACACTTTGCCAACTCTCCGACCTTCTGGTTCGCCGCCATGAAGAGGCATTATTTACAACGAGGTCTTTGGTAGACAATGCCGGGTAGCCGCGGCCATCTTTCGTTCCTTTTCTGTTTTCTATTTTCAACAGCATCTGCCGCGCGGACCGTCCCTTAATTCAGAACGCGCTATCGCTCTATGAATAAATAGACACCGCGCCCTGTAGCAAAGCATTAAAACTGTGTCTGTTCTTTTACATCTTTCATCAATCGTTTGTTACAAATCTAAAACGATTTCAAATAATACACGTGGAAGTGTCGCGTATAACAGATGCGAGTCAAGTTTGTATAGTTCGAGTTTAGAATTTTTTTTTTTTTTAAATACTACCGAAACACAGAACGGAACGAAGAGAGTTCACCTTGCGACGATTACGTTAGGAAAAAAGCCAACGACTGTACGTAACGGCGATCGCGCGAGGTCAACGCGCCCGGCTTTTTCCCGATTTTATGGGCAAAAGGAACGCGTCTCCCTCCTCGCATCGAGAGCCCCGCGCCGCCACCTAACCGCGCATCAGAGAGAGCCCGCTCATTGCTTGCGGGTCCAGTTGCGGCGCAGCAACCAAAAAACAACGAGTTTCCGCGCGCCGCATTTTCTTGCGTACATACATTGGTAACGCGTGCCTCTGTCACCCTCTCGGCGGCCATCTGCCGTGTGTCGTCCTCCAGCCTCCATCGAGCGCTCGCTCGAACCGGCAAAGAGGAACGATAACGGTCTTATCGTCGTGTCGAAGAACGAGAGTGGTCTGCAAATATTGCGAAGAAAGGGCGCGCGAAAAAGTAGTGAAAAAAAAAGAAGATGTCTCTGCGGTGATAGCGGAAGCAATACAGCAGCTGATCAGCTGCCGTTTTTTACTCGGAAACATACCCGCACGTATAATTAATGCGAGTTTCTCTGCAGAATCCTGCGAAGTTTTAAGAACTACTGTTCCAATAAAAACCGTTCCTCTAATCTCGTTCTTCGTTTCTCTCTTTTGCTCTTTTTCGCTCCTCTTCTCTTTCTCTCTCTCTCTCTCTCTCTCTCTCTCTCTCTCAATCCCTCTGCCGCTTCCCTCTCCTCCCTCATCGAGCAAGCGCATCCGGCGTTTGACAGAACAAAAGACTATCGACCGGAGAGGAGGGATTCGCGCTCCTCTTCCTTCCTCTTATCCTCAAAAATAGATTCTGCGCAAGCCGCCCCTTCGATCTCCCCTCTCACCTCCCGCCCTCTTCCCTCCCATCCCCCTGTGACAATTTTTCTTTCCGTTCGCTCGTGTCCCACGAATGTCCGAACGCTCGTCAATCTGTTTTCGATGAGAGGGATCGTCGCGGAGGGATGTCTCTCTTGACCGACGACGAGTCTCTCTTCCTGCGTGCACATCTAACGAGCCATCGCGTACAAATTATCGAAAATTGGCCCACTTTTTGAGCCCACTCGAATACCTTTCGACGTTCGGTAAACGTCGTGGTTTCTTCCTCATTGTCCTTCACATCCTCGGGACATGGGTTCTTTTTTTTTTTTTTTTTTTTTTTACCAATGACGGGGTGGCGCGGTGCAACACAACGATTCCCTAGCACCCAGCGCGAGATCGTTTTTGTCATCCGAGCGATTTTCGAGATTCAACGCTAGTTTCCGAATCCTAGGAAATTGGAACGTCTGCTCGTGCGAATAATTCGTTCGAAATCGGCGAGTAATTTCGAACATTAGACTCGACCGGATCTCGTTGATTATTTACCGAGAATTTTACGCTTTATTTTTTTTCCAAGTTTAAAAAACAAAGATATAATTTCTAACGCAATCAGTAAGTTGGGGTTTAAAAAATTTTTGCAACATTTTTTATAATCGCGATACATTTTAATTCTCTTAAAAATCGTTTGTCCTTTAATTAATGGAAAATATTGTCTATCCGACATTTGTATTCGCGTGTGTGTTGACAGCCTCGTTAAAACAAAAGCGTTCGTTATATCTCTTAGTACGATCGCACAACACATCATTTTTCTGTTGTCGACGACCGGAAACAACGAGATACTTATCTTTAACAAAGCCAAGGGGGATCGAGGAGAAATCGAGAGACGCGAACGGGCAATCGTTTATATTTCACGATCGCCCGGGCCCAAAAGAGGAAATGCGAGCGCACCTGCCAGCTTCTTCGCTTCGAGAAAACACACCGCGAGGGGACTCACGGGTCCCCGAAACTTGTTGTTTGCTCGAGAGTATCTCTCTCTCTTTCGAGAATCGTGCGCGCATGTAAATGCGCGCTTTCGCGATGTGACTCGTGAAGGTGATATTTCGAGGGGGTCCCACCCCGGGCGTCGGGGGCCCTGAGGACCGACGGCCATTGTATCCGCGCTCTCGCAAGGATGCGCGCGCCTGCGCCTGCTCATTAAATATTAACGAGAGTCTCAATTTCTTCATTTCGTTGATGAGTCGCCGCGCGCCATCCGAGAGAGAGAACCCGCATATAGATTGAAAATTAACTTATATGAGAGCCGACAAAATATATACGGCATGCGGTGCACTTATACGACTCAAGAGCCTACAATTTACACGAAGAGGCTCGGTATGTTGGTATAACCCCTAAGTAGAACCCTCGTCCTTCTCCTTCTTCTACTTTTACTTCTTCTTCTTGTCTTTCTGTTCTTCTTCTTCTTCTTCTTCTTCTTCTTCGTCTTCTTCTTCTTCTTCGTCTTCTTCTTCGTTGTCGTCGTCGCCGTTGTCGTATCTTCCTTTCGGCTTATCCGCTTCTGGCCGAACGCACGAACGTGAAATCCTTAAATACCTAATTTGATGCTAATTACAACTCGCACTTGCGCTTCGTAAGAGAGCAGCAAAAGCATGCTCTTGCGTGTGGCAGAAAGCTGTGTTCAACAAGGTGCTATATGATAAACAGTCAACGGCTCGTTCGGTGAGGATTAAGTCTCAACTTCGAAGATATTTGTAATTTTTTGTGTTTTAATTTTGTAGATGAGAAACTAAGTAAATATTTAAAAACCAACGATATCGCGAGTGATTCGCAAGAAGCGCGTAAATTTTACGCAACTTACCTTTTTGCTCGTGATCGAATGTCGAACGGAGAAGGCAGCGAGAATTAGAGAGAGAAAGAGAGAGAGAGAAAAAAAGAGAGAGAGAGAGAGAAAGAGAGAGAGAGAGCAAGAGTTGCGTCCAAGTCGAGACGTACATAACTATTTATTATGCGATAATAGTTTGCAATAGAATGTAGCACATTAATTTGTCTATAGAGTTAGAAATAATTGCTTCGCTCTTTACATGTACATTTAATCGTCGCTATGTTACACATACCTAAACGTGCGGCCTATCGATTTTCTCTGTTGAGCATCACGTGACAAAATATACATCGTAAAAAGTACCCGTAAAATGTTATTCAAATGATTTTATTTAGAAAAGGAGTTTCGGGATAAAGGAAACAAATTTATCGATGCTTTTCGATTATTACCAATACATGGAAGAGAAAGAGAGAGAAAGAGAGAGAGAGAGAGAGAGAGAGAGAGAGAGAGAAAAGAAGGAATAAAGAATTTAAATTAGAGAAAGATTAGCGAGATAAGACAGTACTTGTTAGATAGTATTTGTGGAAATAGACCGTCAGCGATTAACTCCAATATAAATCCCGAATACTTTAAATTTTCAAATGCGTTTCAATATTGAAAAAATATTAAATCTACAATAATTCCTTCTATGACGTTATGTATGTCTTAAACTTGATTAAGGTATTCGCAAACAACTCGCGAAAACTTAATCTTTATTCGCAACCATTTGTGTGCACATGTACTTGCGTCAAAACACTTTTGTGTGTGTGTGTGAGTGTGTGCCTCGTACTGCTCGAATTCAAAACTGATTTGAAGGAAAATCACAAGAACGCAAAGGCTTGATCAAGACTAAGTCTCTCGCCCTTCAAGTTGTTCGCGTCGTAATCTGGTTTGCAAAAATATTTTGCTACGTCTTTTTTGAATTCCAGCAGCTTGTTAAACATTCTCTTTCTTAGCTACGGTTTGGCACGAGCAGAGGAACGCTGTGTTCAAGAACTTCCACTTCGCGTTTACGCTAATATAAAAATCGCAGACACTGGTCTATAGATTTCGTCAATTATCTTTTGATGAAAAAACTTTATTTCGATCATCAAAAACCCCCGTTTTGATTCTCAATTTGATAATGGAACTAAGGCTCTGTTTTTTTTTTTTTTTTTTTATATTCAACGCAGGAGAGAGAAAATTACGATAAATGTACGTATGTTTTAATGTATTCATTTCTCAGATGTGATAATTCGCCGACAAGTACACTACAATAATATTGATGAGATATGTTACGATGACGATCATCTAAGAACAAATACATTAAAGTGTATATATTCATCCGAGTGCGAAGCTATAATATATACAAAAATTTTCTGCTTGCAAAATAGAAAATAAATTAAGACGTTTTAATTTTTGCTAAGTTTTTTTGTTTTTCTTTTTGCTTGCGTTGTTACGTGTTTGTTCGCACAGACGAATCTCCCGTTTTAGTTCTACGGCAACACCGACCTCTGTGGCGACACTTTATAAGGTTGTTCTAAACAATTGCATACGCGAAAACGCAAATTCTCAATAAAACACGACGTAATTACTTAAATAATAATAACGCTCTCTTTGTATACGTACCCCTACGTTACACATTCTTACTATCCTCGTCTAGTAATCTTTGGTAATTCGGATGTGCATGGAACTATGAATATTATCACTGTTTGCTTAACATAATCGAGCGTCCTCGAGCTTTTTACCCGCTAGACTCTATCTAACTAGGCTGTGTCCTTTGGAAATATATACCCCTCCGATGAGTCACTTCTCCCGTCCAGTGGGACGCGTTATCGAATATTTCTGGATGATTCGATCTCGTCTTCGGAACAACATCGTAGTTTGTTTTTTTTTTTTTTTACATACATCCCTCGGGAAAATTCTCTTTCTCGATTGTTCGACAATCGTTTTTCAAATCGGACTGCATCGGATGCCGTGAGATCTCAAACTGACTGTTTTGAAAACCGACCCGTCTGAGAATCGCTCTCTAGATGTAGTGGAATGTACTTCAGATTGTTTTTTGTTTAAGCGCGCACGACAACCGTTGTTGTCACAACGTGTCGACAATCACAGCGCTCGTGCGTTCGTCGGTGAGACTTTCTCTAGAAAACGACGACGGATACGGATGGTCGTCAACTTGCCGTGAATCCTAAACCCGGATCCCTCGCGGGAAAGCGCGTCGATCCCTCTTATCCAAGATGGCTGGAGAGGTTGCTGTACGCGTCCTCCTCCATTTCAAGCCGTCGTCAGTAGAGATCGGAGAAGGAGACCTGAGACGAAACGCCGGAATGCAAATGATGAAGGGCATGCAGTTCTTCCATGGAAGTGGAGGGCATGCTGTTGCTGTCGCCGAGGATGCTCGCGGCCGGCCCGACGTTTGGAGAATTTCCGGTGCTGGAGGACACCGGTGTACCGGCGCAACCGACGCTCCCGCCGGTGTTGTTGCCGTCCTGCCGCATCATGTTCCGTCGCCATTTTGCACGCGCGTTTTGGAACCACACCTGGACAATGCAAAATCGACGAAAATCGCACATTTATTTATCGGTCTTGGTTAGTTCTACTTTCAAAGCTACTTCAGACAAAGCACAGAAGCCTTCACCTGCAGCACCCTTTTCGACAAGCCGGTCTTCTGCGCGAGCTGCTTGAGGTCCTTAGCGTCCGGATTCTGATTGATGGCAAAGTAATTCTTCATGGTGCGCAATTGATGATGCTTGAAACTGGTGCGCATGCGTTTCGTCCGCTGACTCTGATGCATCGGTCCCGGAGAACCCACGGATCCGTCGTACGCGGCCAGCGACTCCATTGACGAGGACAGCTCCGTGGGATGCAACAGTTCTGCAATGGCGACGTCGACTAGAAAGCGTATTTTTTACATGAAACTGCGACAATGCGTCACGCGCATCTTCTGCCCACAAATCTCGCTCGGACTTGTGAAGTGACATTCGGTGATAAAGGAGAAAACAGTGGACTCTGGCTAACATACGATCATGAAGTTAGAAACAACTTGAGGCAACTAAAAAAACGCTGGTTGACTTTTAAGATACTTTTAAGATTATATAAAAAATATGATTAAAAAAATATCATACAAATATATATTATCAAAAATATCTCTAATACTTTTGGGACTTTCAACTTTGAAAAGTTTTTGCAATTTTCAGTTAAATACCGAATAATTGTATTGTGTTAGATGTTTCGATATCTATGAAAATACTTTTCACGGTCTCTTCCAATTTACGCTCCGCCTTGGCTGGGTAAACGTGACTCGAGAAGGGTTTTAATTCCGAGACGAAGAGATTCGCAAACTCGATTCTCTTTTCGTAACCTCACGATTTTGCGAACATAACTGTGCTTTTCTCCAATCGCCTCCGGGAAAAAAAATCCTTGTCCGTTCACCTCGACAAGAAAACGAATTCCGAAAGTGCCGCGGCCATTCGCGAAAACGGTTTTTCTCTCCTTTCACCTGTCTCTCTCTTTCTCTCCCCGATCTGTTCTCTTCTTTCTTTCTCTCTCTCTCTCTCTCTCTCTCTTTCTCTCTATCTTTTCTCTTTGGCGAACCAGCAGATCGCCGTTCGTTCGGAATGGAAGTTCGGAACAATAAACAGTAATGGCGCATACGTGCTCGGGGATTTACTTCTGGGATCTCTTCTCGCTCCCTCCCCCTCATCCCCTCTTTGTCGACTGGAACCCGTTCTTCTCCCGATTGAATTCAATGGTTACCCTCGTCGTCTTATTTATTGGATGCGTTCCTTCGCTCCGCCGGCGCGCAACAACTGCAACTGCGCACACAACTCGTTCTCTCTTTTCTGCGATTCCCTCTCTCCGCGCTTTTTATTTTCGTCCGACATGATTTAGATCAATTCGTACGGGGTGACATAACCCGCTAATTGATCAATTAAAGACACTTCTCCCGCGTGTCTGAAGATTCCCGGATGAATCCGTCAAGCGCGGTGCTCTTTCAGAAAATTACATTTTGCGGAGAATATTTTTACAAAAAGAAAAACAAAAAAAAAAAGAAAAACAAAATCAAAAACACTCCGTGTGTCTCTCTGGTCTTTAATGAGAAATTCTACACACGCGCGTATTTCACGCGCGGAAGATACGCGTAAGAAAGAGGACACTTGAAAAAGAGAGCGGTACGTTCTCTTGTTTTGGCGTGATATTCTGCACGCGAGTCGAATCGAAATTGGGATTTTCCCAGCGTGTATTTCGATCCTACGTCGGTTCGCCTTTCTGCGTGTCCCCGCAGAAAGAAGAACGGCACCGGTGGACAGTGACAGATAGGTATCGGCACCGCGAGATGCATCGATTGGCCGATCTGCCCGGAAAAGAATGCTGCCGTGGCCAATGCGTGGCCACCGCCAGCAGAATGGCCGGCCGCGGAGCGTTATAATGCCGCCTGTGCGCGAGTTTCTTGCCGCACCGCGTCGCCAGGAATCCCTCTCTCGTTTCTTCTCGTCGGTTCTCGGTTCCTCAGTCTCGGCGATTTTGGCTTCTAACTCGTCCTGACAAATTGTAATCTCATTCTTAAACCGCTAAATCCGCTCGGTCTCTTCCCCTCCGTTCAACAGAGAAAGAGAAAGAGAGAGAGAGAATTTCTCTCGAGCGCGCATCCTATTCTCAAAGGATAATATCTTCTTAATTCTACACAGAGATAATATGAGATAATATACGTTTATTTTGCATAAGAGAAATATAAGTTTTCGTCATTATTACACAAAGTTGCTACAAATTAATACACATCCACAATATTGTACATCTTCGTGCAAAGACAATTTGTATATTCCCTCATCGTACGAAGTACCTATATATGGGGAATTGTGAGAAATTTTGGAATTTTCACTTCTCCGAGTGAAGTCGCCTCGGTCGGACATTGCGCGTTGCACAACTCACGAACACACACATTTAACCGTCTTCTTGTCGGGGGATGATTGCTACGAGAATGTCTCTGCGATCTGCCGTCGGTCGTTCAGGCGTCTCCGCCGTTATATAAAATAGCCCTCTTCGTAGTCGGCGTGTCTCTTTAGCAAAAACTGTCCCAATTATATATAAAGACAATAAAACACATCGCGAGGGTTCTTTCTCTCCCAGGCCAGTTGTTCCCACCCGAAGTCGCCGCGCACGCACAGGGTTTCACGGACGATTTTATAGCTGTTGGTCGTAAATTCCGGCCGGTAGTCCACGAGGAAGAAGAGAGAGAGAGAGAGAGAGAGAGAGAAAGAGAGAGAAGGGAGAGTGAGTGATCCTTCGCTCTCGTCGATTATAAAATAACTGGGAATCGCGCGGCGCGGTGTATATACCGGTCGGGCCGCATCGCGCCATCTTGGCTCGCGTCCAAACTGCCCCGAAACGATCGTAAAATCAGCGAGAATCATGTCGAAACGGCGATACGAGAGAGGGTGATGGGCCGACAAATGACATAAGCCGAAGTGGACGCGAGGAGAAATTGATGACTTCGGCTCCCTTCGGGGGGCCCGGCCGACATCATATTATTCATAATTTTCTTTGACCGGGGGTACTATGTGAATATCGTACGATTTTATATTTTATTGGGAACGGGATGCGCGTTATACACGTTTTGCCTCGTAAAAAATTCGTTCGGGCTGTATTGCCCCAAGCGACACTTTCGCCGCGTCTGATTTTTCAAAATTTGAGCGTAAAATGAAGAGAGATACGATTTTTACTGCACCGTAATTTCACGCCCTATTCACATTTGTACTTAATAAGTGAAGATTAAAACAAGAGAGAGAGAGGGAGAGAAAGAGAGTGAGAGAGAGAGAGAGAGAGAAAGAGAGTTTGCATATCCTTATCACCGCGATAAATCTGTTATCGAGGATACGCGTGTATACCCCGAGTCCTCGAGCAATTAGACATCTGCGTAGCGCGCGAGAATTCGTCAAAGAATACCGCACACTGATGTTGAATGCTCCAGTTAACGACCCGAATAATCGCAAACGAAATGAAATAACATCTGCGATTCTTGAGAGCTTGAGGGTAAATGTTTGCACGAAGGAACGCCCTATTATACTCGTTGCTCGGTAAATAATGCAACTTTGTCGATTAACTCGTTTGCTGTAGCGTGGATTGAAGAAGAAGCATAAGGGAAAGAGAGAGAGAGAGAGAGAAGGGAAGAAAGAGAAAACAGAATAGTAAAGAGAGAAAAGGGCAGAGGAAAGACCAAGTCTGGGGTTTTCTCTTATCCTAATATAAAAAAACTGCAAATAGGCAATTTGAAATTATCAACGCTATTCGAAATAACTCGCAACAATAGGGAAAGAAAGGGAAGTAGAGAAGAAGTGAAGGTAAGAGAAAATATTCATTCACGACCGTAAAAGATCGCGAAACATACATTGGTTTGACTCACCGAGCGCTCCGGCGGCAAGTCTCATCGTGACGGGAAGCTCGGAGCCGGTGACTTCTGACAGCTTCCGCTTCCTGGGTCGGCCCTTCTGCACCGTGCCGGAGGAGACTATCGGGCTCTGCTCGTAGTAAGCCGGTAGCGGCGACACTCCCGGCGAGCCGAGGTCCTCGATGTTGCCGGCAGCGCCCCCGTAATCACCGCCGCAGCACAGCAACTCGTAGTGTGGTCTTGGGAGCGACGTGCTCGTCAGTCGTCAACCTCTCTGTCAAGTAGTCGATAGACGACCTGACCTCCGCATTATGCGTCAAGTTCGATGAACGAGTTCGACTGCGTGCGGACGTGATCGTTGGGACCAGCGTGGGAAGTTTTGAATGAACGGAAGGATCATAGCGGCGCGATCGGGAGGGAAGAAGATGGCCGGGCGAAACTGTGAAATTGTGACTTCGAATTTGACACCCCTTTCAACAATTGCTTCGTATCATTAAATTTTCTCACATTGAAAAATTTCTACGCAAGTAGTTACATTAGTAGTTTGTAAAAGTTACAGATTAATTAACAGTAAAAACTTGTTCAATTGTTGAAAGAAATGCGTTTGTAATTTAAAAATCGAACGCACAATTTAAAAAATTCTTGATTATTTTCAAGTCGTCTTCGCGTTCGTGAATCCTCTCAAGCCTCGTCTCGCTCTCTTGACACTGAGTCTTCGCTCGCGAATGACTATCATTAACGTTCAATAACCATCATTAGACGAAGAAGGGTGGAAAGGAGAAAAAAAAGGGAGAGAAGGGGGAATGACTTGGGCGCGACAAAACGCCTCGTGCTCCTGTCAATCTCGTCATCGAACTCGTTGATAACAAGGAGAGACGGCCTTTGGTAGGATGGTAATGATCAGACACTTCTGTTTCTCACCTACAGTACACCAGTCCGTCCCGCTGGCCGAAATGGTCACCTTTGTTCAGCGGAGTGCCGCAGGACGCGCAAGTGAAACACGCCACATGATACACCAGTTCGCGCGCCCGCATCACCAGCTCCGACGCGGAGATACCGGCGCGACATCGGGAACATCGGGACACCGCGAATAATCTGTAAAAACATTTTGACAATTAGACACTATGGACTTTGGAGATCAATCATCTTCGTCGAAATGTTCGAAAGAGCTTTCGACTTTCGTTCGAAATGTTATTTTCTACTCTGCGGAAAAGTATTTTACCGCGGTAGAAGAGCAGAAATAAAAAAAAAACGTGGAAAACTTTGCTGCCTGTCGAAGTTGGACAAAAACTACGTGCGCGAAATTTTGTAAACCCAATGATAACATTATATTTGTGCTCGCGAATGTGTTGAGCGTGCGCGCGCGCGGGCGCGTATTATGAATTCCGTTTGAGATGAATTTCAGCAAGCGATCGAAGCGCGGACCCATTCACATTCGCGCAGACGGAAACAAAGGACTCGCGTTGTTGCATATTGCATGGACGACGGCTGTTGAATTCCTCCCCCGGTTCGCTCTAACGAACTCGCTTCTCAGCCTTTCATTCCGCTCTCCTAAAACGCAATGGATGTCATCGCGTAAAACGTATATTATTTCATACGATACGCAATATTCATATTTTCTCTCGTTTACAATGTTTTTCTTTTTTTTTTTTTTTTTTTTTTTTTTTTTTTCCAATTTTGAAATTTATCCCTTTCATTTTACAATTTTATTTTTAAGAACTTTTGTTTCTTTTTTTTTTTTTTTTTAAGGCTGCCTTTTTTTTCATTTTCTTTTATCGCCGTGCTAAAGATGTATAGAACTCTGAGATT
>NW_018020672.1:307220-328432 GCF_002006095.1 Pseudomyrmex gracilis | reverse complement strand
ATACGATACGCAATATTCATATTTTCTCTCGTTTACAATGTTTTTTTTTTTTTTTTTTTTTTTTTTTTTATTGTTTTCCAATTTTGAAATTCAAGCCTTTCACTAAAAAATTTTAGTTTCAAGAACTTTTGTTTCTTTTTTTTTTTTTTTTTAAGGCTGCCTTTTTTTTCATTTTCTTTTATCGCCGTGCTAAAGATGTATAGAACTCTGAGATTTATTTCTCGAATAAAATAAAAGAAGGTGAACACGGCATTGTGTTTAGACACAGCGTATTGTTTTTCCTCAAAAGACAGAGCAATAATTTTTTCTTCGGATAAACGTGATGGACCGCAGGCAGCATCGCGCGACCGCAAACTCGCGGTCCTTTCGTTTCCGACGCGCGCACTAACCTGTAGTAATCTTCTTTGCAGTAAATATTGCCTTCCCTGGCAAAGCAGGTGAGCTCGCCAGACAGCGTGACTCGGCAGTGACAGCAGCGTAGACAGTCGCAGTGCCATGCGCGATCGGCCGCCCTCAGATACCAACGTTCGACGATCTCTCTTCCGCAGCCACCGCAGCCGAGAACACCCTCGGGACCGCTGATACCGCCGCCGCCGCCACCGCCCCCGCTACCTCCACCACCACCAGCGCCGCAGCCACCGCCGCCGCCTTCATTTGCGCCGACCTGCCGATTGTTCGTTCCACCACCGTCCCCGGGCGGGGGCGTCGTGTTCCCGCAGCCTACTTCCTTCAGCATTTCGCTAGACGCGCGCCGCTACGATGCGTGCCGTAATAACTGCATTCTGCGAGAAATACGATCGTATTACGTGCATTACAGTAGAGATCATATTGGCGCGTTTTTTTTTTTTTTTTTTATGTAATGAGTGATTTAACAGTTTTTTTTTCAGCTGACGCAAAGTTGAACGATGCAATCACAGTTGTGTGACTGAAGATATGTCGCTTTTTATGTGTTATTGTAGGAGGACATGATTACTTATAGCGGAAACGCGTTACTTTTTGCTACGGAAGCAAGAAAAAAAGAGCACATCGCTTGATAAGAGACGCTTGAAGTAATTTCCATGAAAAAAAAAACTTATTGAATGAATTATTTATTTATTATATAAATTTATATTTATTATATATTTATTATATATTTATCATATAAATACTTCATTTCTCTCTGCTTTTCAAAGTTGTATAAAGAGTACAAAATAAAATCCTTATTAGTCTTTCTACTTTGTAGAAGATAAAACGCAAGACATGTTGAAATGACAACTTCCGACAACTGATTTCCCGAAGAAACTTTACAACACATATATACACACACACATACACACACGCGCGCGAGATCGATGGACTTTCTTTCCGCACTTACTCACCTGAAATTCACTAAACAGTCGGAAACACGACGGCAAGATCTCCTGCTGGCCGTCTCCTCTTTCTCGTTTTACCGGTTCGACGAAGCACTTCGCGGTTGAATATATCTCTCGCCCGGCTATTTCCATCTAAATCGCGGTCATCTTGGAGCCGTCAACTTTTCCGGAGTTTGGCTTGGTCGCGACGCGGTTCCAACACCGGATATTCCGGCGCTCCGACAATCTTGCCTTCTTCCCCGAGCTGGCCAGACAGTTGCCGTAGTCATCAATCATGCTCTGGACAGGAGAAGAGTCGCGAGAGTGTAAAGAAGATAATGCGCCGACGTGTTTGTGTTTCTTTTTACGATAATACAAAACGCAGTGTCGCAAGCAAGAGGATCACTTCTACAACATTTCATCTGTTCCACAGACGTTTTGTTTTTATTGATCATTAGAACGCAGTGATACAACAATGTAACGTGTACGCACCAAGTGCGTATTTACAAAACTGACGCACGCAAATTTTTAAATCCTCGAATCTCTTCCTTTGCGTTCGAAAATTCGTTGGGAAATTCAAATAAAGCAAATTCTTCAGATTGACAATTTTGTATTGCGCAACGCAAATCGTTTTCACGATCCGTCGGGTAATTGTGCCGGTTACACACAACACACATACACACAACACGCACACACACGTATTCGCATACACGCGCATATATACAATATAATTCTGATCATATCATTCTATTCTACACTCACCAGTTCGTTCTCTTCACGAGGCACCGCACCTTCATTAGATCTCTCAATCGTCCCGAGCCACGTTGATCATTCCTCTTCCCCGATCTCAAGATGCGAAACATCACAACACTAATCACCACGTTGGATTTATCTTGCTGACGGATTGAGGCACTTTTCTCACAACGGGGAGAGATTCGTTAGCAGCATAAATTCAACGTGTAAAAATATTTGACAACGATGTGTTTTCGAAGCGACGTTATTTTTAGTTTAGAGCGGAAAAATTCACGAGCGCAATGCGGAAAATATATTTAAAACATTGTTTATCATACGGAGATGGTTGTCGCGAACACACACGAGATTTGCAACGATGACGACGATGACGACAACGACGACAACGTCGTCGTGAGTACCACCGAGTGGAAATTTCCACGGACGAAACTCGCGTGCGGGAAAACCTGCGGGCGGGAAACTGCGCGACACCGAAATACGCGAGCGGAAAACTCACGAGTGCGTCGCCGGTGCGAGAAGGAAGTTCGAAGGACGCGATAGACTCGCGCGAGATGGAAGCTGCTCCCCGTCGGCATAATATTACGATCCTGGGACGGCCACCCAGGGCCAGGGGCGGACGTCGCCGCGGCAGGGAAGCGGGGTTAACCCCCTTCATACTGCGATCTCTCGCCGGGCGGCGACGGGGTGGGGTTTTTGAAGCCGGTTCGAGGGGTAGAGGCGTCGGGACGCCGGGCGTCTGCGCGCTGCGCCGGCGCCTTTGCGGCTACCGCCTTTGTCTCTGTCGCATTCACGTGACCCGTCTTTGTCCTTCACGCGAAAGTAGTTTGCTCTGTCGCACTCGGCCGTTTTCTCCCTGTCTTTTATTGGTGCCGGCTTGATGGGGTTGTGTCGTTGAGTATCGTCTCTATGATCATATTACTACTGGTATTATATAAATGATAATGTTGTTTGTTCGGGCATTGCGCCGCGCGCTATCTCCTAAAGGACCTCTCTCCGATTCAGGAAATATGTTTTGCTTAAAACGTCTTGCGTAATTTGTCACATCTTTTGTACGACTTATTTCTTTTGCGTTGTCTTCTTGTCTCTCTCTATTTATTATTGCGTTATTGTCTGTTCGCTGCTCAATAAAAATTTTTTATTTTGCATATAAGATTTAGGACGTACAGATTTATAAAGACGCGATATTAAGCGCGGTTGGAAATAATTCAGTTTTCATTAGGAGTGACGTCGCTATTGAGTTATTCCGCGCTTTTCCATCCCCCTTCGGTGACTCGACTGTGATCTCGTGTGTGTTTTCAAGAACACACATTCTAAACTGCGCTAAAACGGCATTCATTATTCATGATTAGCTGTGACTTTCTCGGTCGCGCGAGGCACTTTGCTAGCACGCTCGCATTTCACTCTCAATTAATTTGCAATTGGAATATCCCAATGTGTGAGAGAGAAGAGCACTCGCGCGAGAAGAGAAATGACGTGACACGAGAGTGGTTAGTCACGCGTCGGTCATGCGTACAGGTACAAATTATTACTTAAACGACGCCAGCTGGCGAAAAACGTGTTTTCTGCGGGCGATTTTAATAACACCGTCAGTTTGTCACCTCGTCTCTCTTCGATGATCGTCGACTCGAATATTGTTACCTAACAAGCACGTATCCGATACGCTTCTGTAGAATTAAATCGGATAAAAGACACAATCGGTGTTCTTGTAATTACAATATCGAGAGACGTTAGAATTTTTTGCAGCTGATGAACTGTAAAAAAGAGAATAAAAAATATCGAATCTTAAAAAACTCACTTTGAAACTTCATCCTGTGTATAAATAAAAAACAATTTGCATTTTTACTATTACAAATTTCGTTTCTTCGTTTTTTTTCTTTTTTTTTTTTTTACGGAGAGACGCGCGTGCGCGATTCGCAGCGCACGGCGTGCGAACGCCTTTTAATTGCGGCCGGTAAGAACGTCGGGAGTGACATTTAGATGCATTATCCGTCAGGACCAGTTCTTCTTCTGGATTCGTCTTCTGGTTTAACGCGCCGCGATCAACTATATTTGGCCGAAGCGACGGCACCGGCCGATGTGCTGCGGCAAAAGCGAAAATTCAACGCGTCTCCGTGCGACAGAGTCGTTTCGCTCCCCGATGTCCCATTAGGCTCATTAACCGCGGGTGGCACGATCAAGCCGCCGCTACAAATCGAACCGCGAGTTGTCGTTAATCTCGCACGTCGCCTTACCAAAGAGATGCGATTGCGCTTACAATCATCGGACGCACGTGGTAGCAAGGTGTAAAACGATTTTCGGTGCTTGTAATCGCCGTCATCCTCTTCAAGCGCACAATTCGTTACGTACGTGCACGTACATGAGATTCGGAGATGTTAATTTTTATTAAATTAAACATCACACGGTTGTATTATTTATTTTATCAATTAAAATCAATTTCTTACACAATTATTTCGATCGTCATTTTGTTTCAACATTGTCGAAACAAAAAGAAATCACCTTTCCGCGCGCCAAAAGTTCATCATCTTTTACTCAACATTTCCGATTCGATCAACATCAATCTAATTCGATCACATCAGTTGTCGCCTCCTCTCGTTCCCCGAGTCCCCAGGACAGTCGACGTACCGATGCGAACGAAACGCGTTGCGCAGTGCGCCATATAATAAGAAAGCTGTCATTGTGGTAAGGGAGGAGGATGCTGTCATATCGATCAAAGACTTTCCGGACGGATAGACGGCTGGAAGCGATACTAACGAAGAAGAAGAAGAAGAAGAAGAAGAAGCAGCAGCAGCAGCAGCAGCAGCGGGAGCAACAGCCAGGCGCTGAGCTTATCTCCCGCTCGCGCGCTTCTCTTCTTCGTCGGTTCTTCATCTCCGTCTTTTTCTCGCGGGGTTAGTAAGGGTACAGTAACCTCCGTAAGCAGCAGCCTCCGCGAGGCGCAGCCCCCCGACGTCCGTTCGATAGGAGTCCGCTCGCTCCGAGCCAATAGCGATCGCCGCGCGACGGACGAGGCCGCCGTGCCATTGGTCGGCTCGTTGGCTCGCGTTGACATCAGGGGAGACGGAGAGCAGATGGAGATGGAAACGCTCCCGCTTCTGGCATCTCACGGATTCTGCCGAGAATGGGAGTCATCTGGTGGATGCTGATAGAGGCAGCGCTCGAGCTACGAGATATTCACGCGAACGGATGGAACAATATTCACAGAATCTGTCACACATGTTCTTTCATTCTCGTTCCGTCTTCGCCTCGGAAGGCGGAACGTCACACACGCACAGAAACACGTCGCGTCGCATATTATGAATGAATAAAGTGCGGACGTCACGTCCTTGCGCTTTTAGCGTTAAGGTCACTCGATTTTCATTTTTCGGACACATCGTGTCTGTAGAGATTTTGCGTGAGTTTTAACATGTTTTTTTTTTAGAAACAAGAATATTTATTACGTGTAAAATAATTTGAAGAAATGTCATATTACCGAATTAATATGCGACAATTTCGATCTCTCTGTGCAAGTAAATGTCTCAATATCTCGTACATACACGGGCGACGTATATTTTTCTGTCGCACACGTCTTTTATCCATTCATTTTGAAGCTATTTCCGAGCGTTCTGAAACCGCTTCGACGGACGAGCTGCGGGAGCGCGCTGCGGGCTCGCTAAAAAGATCGCCGCGTCACCGCGGAATTCCTGACGTATCATCGATCACGGCGGAAGATGACACCGGATGGAGAGACACCGACGGCGACCGCAAAATGGAGACCGTTGGGGCAGACGGGGGAGGGAGGAATCGTTAGCCGTGTGTTCACGGCGAACGAGAGAATGGTTTCTCCGTTAAGTCTCCGTTCGGCGAACAAAAGTGGGTCTTTTCCCTCGCCGTCGCACTTCGCGCGCGCGCGCGCGAGCAGCAGGAAAGTAATTCAAGACACCTGGCGGGAATGGCATTAACGGATCCTTTTAGATCGGCCTCGGGAGTGTCTTACGAGCGCGTGCATTATGTAAAGTAAGAGACGCGCGCTCGCTAGGTTATCTTCCCCGCGTAAAGAGTAAATAAGTGCAAAGATATAACGGTTAATTTCCGCGTTAACTAACGCTTTATCGCGGCGTCTATCCGCGCCGCGAGCAGCAGGATGCCGCTGTTCCACCGTGAATTCGCCCCGGTGTGAGATGCCTCGCTCTTTTAATCGCGCGCGCACGCATGTACACACAGTACACTTTATATACGCGTATATATACGTACGCGTCAGCACGCACGTACGTACATGTGGTTATTTCGCACGCACTCGTTCAGGGGCAAAGAGGAAGGGAGGAAGAGGGAGGAAGGAGAGGCCGGTGCGTTTATAAGTGCATCGGAAGAAAATAAAACGGAACGCGAGCGCGTTTGCGCGTGTACGCACATGCCCTCGAAAAAAAATTTCCATTTCGCATTCTTCGCGAGATCGGCTGTGAACTGCTTTCCAAGCCACACTCGCGGAGTTATAGTTTGAATTTTTACAGGTGCGCGACTGTTCTCTCTCGCGCGATCTTTGACACATATATATATAAGAGCGAGTTATTTGATGACACAATAAAAATTCAACGCAAGATGCGCGTTCCGATGCGTCGGATGTACTCTTTTATCTCGTTGTAACATTTCCGCATCTTTATCTTTTAACTCCGAGTATCGTTTTCTCTCACTTGTATATATTTTTCGCCGTCTAACTTAAAAAATGTTATACATGTCTTCGCTTCGAGATTTCGCCATTTGAACAAAAATGCAACTCTCTTGAGAGGTAAGAGGAGCGAAGAAGGAAAGAAAGAAGAAAGGAAAGGAGGAGGATGAGTGCGTGCGCATGAAGTGTATTTATGCGCGGCACCGTCACGTGGGTAAGGATCGTAGATTGCGACCGGGCCCCGGCGTGCGTGTCGGTGAATGAGGCTGACGTGGATAAATGGCGCGTTTCCCCGCGGGAGACGCGCGCCCAGGCGATCTTCCGGGCTCTTCTCTCTCTCTCTTTCTCTCTTTCGGCTGTGCAACAGCCGATCGGGTTCTCTCTGCTGCCCGGGAGAGAGAACTTCAGAAGCGTCGCGAGAGAAGACGATGGAAAAGGAGAGGAGAAGGGAGAGAGGGGTGGAGAAAGAGGAGAACGACGACGACGATGACGACGACGACGACGACAACGACGACGACGACGACGACGCTCTTCCACGGCTGGGCTCGCAAAAAGAAGCGCCGCTTGTCGTCCGGGTAATTGACGATCGCGAGAACATGCGCGCCCGTAAAAAGGACCCGCCTTTGGCCGTCTCGCTCTTACGCGGAATCTTGTCAAGGAGTCGCGCACGTCTTACGACGGCACGTCACGCGGCCTATGTTTTCCGGTAGCTATTGCGATCTTCCGGAGCACTTCCTCTGACCTAAGAATTCTGTTCAGCGCGACAATTCTGTAATTTCACACATGTAAGCTTTTATGTATTTTATACAGAGTTTTATTTTTATATAATTTAATTCTCATTCGTATTTTATATACAATATAAAAATACGCGCATACAAAATGCAATAATAAAATCTGAAAAAAGAAAAGTGGTGTGTTGTAAATAAAAAACAATGACAAAAAAATAATATATTTAAAAAATCAAATTATACACATGTCGACTTTGTCTTTGTTCGCATAACTCCCGCGTACGTGAGGGAAGGAGGTGAATGAGAGAGGTGAGAGAGAGAGAGAGAGAAAGAGGAGCGAGGTAGGTCAGACCGAGCCAGCTAGGAGGGTTATCTGATTGGGAGCGCGCGAATATCTTCTCGGCTTCCGGCGCCCAACCCGTGATTACCGCGTCGATTGTCTGCAAATGGAAGCTGAAAAACGCATCTCACACTCCGTAAAGGCGAGCGGAGCGCGCGCACGTCAACGTCAACGTCGACGAGGGATGCTTCAAGTCCGCGGATCCCACGATCGTCCCGACGCGTATAGTCCTGCTCTTCGTTTTGTCGTTATTAACGCCTCGACTTGATTGCGACGCGACGTCGTTCCGAACTGGGCGACGATAATAAAGATTTCAATTTATTATTTCAGCTCTCTCCGAGTTTTATATCCTTATTTTATTTTTTTTTTTTATTGTTATATATAGCAATGACTGTACGAAGTTCATATTTCTTCTTTAATGTCGCGTTGCCGTCGCCGATCTTTGTCTATTAATCCTTCTTGATTTTTATTGACGCTTTACGAAAAGACGCGGAAACTTTAATCGCGCAGCGACGGAGAAGGGCTCGCGAATCCTACTGGCAACGTCGTCGCCATCTTTGATCAAGACGCGCGTTCTGTATTTCTACACACGAATAATTATACAGTGTAATGCAAGATTCATGAGATCCGTAGAGATACGAGCGTTCGGCTAGTACTTGCCAGGCCAATAAAAAACGACACGAATGGAGACGAAGAGAGAGAGAGAGAGAGAAAAGGAAAAGGAGAGGTGGAAGAAGAGAGAAAAAAAGAAAAGAGAAGGAGAAAGAGGTAGTATACCTCAATATATGTGTATATAAGTATATACACATATATTCGCTCCAACTTGAGAATGATTCCTTTTCCGAATCGCATGTTCCCCACCCGTTTCGAGACGCCCGCACTTTGTTTAAAAGAACGAGCAGCGGACATCCGCATTATCTGTTTAATACAAAACGAAACGCCTCGCGTAACACACCGTCTCACCTGCCTGAACCGGCGGCGGCCGAGTCTCGGCCGAACGATCAAGTGCTATGGTCACCGCGCTGATTTGCGCGATAGTCGTTAACTATTCCGGTTCGCGCGCCGCCGTTCGTAATTGATTCTGTTCTATTATTACGTGAGCTTACGCGTGGTTGGCGGAAGCTCGGAGATGGACGAAAGATTGCGATAATTATCGATCGTATCAACCGACGGATGTCATTACGTGAAAATGTAAAGCGAAGGTTTTTCGATTCTCTGACGTGGTGAGACCACGAGTGCAATCACAGAATCAAATATAATGCGCGTGTTCGATATTTGATCGCAATATACATATATATATATATATATGTATCTTCAAACAAACACGCGCGGCAATTGTAAACTCTCTGTCTCTTCGAACATGTGCCGATCGTGAAAATTGGAGGCCTCAAAGAAACGATCGCGCACGTTATCGCGCGCGGCGAGAACCCCCATTTGGAAGTATGAATGGATTAGAGACTCGGGAACGGTCATCCTACCGCTATTCACGACCGCTAACCCGGAGGCCTCCTCCCCTTCCCTTCCCCCTCCCCCCCGCGCCCCCGTAATTTACGTATTTGTTCTTGGGGCTTGTAAATCTCGCGGGTTTCTTCCGCGGCAGACGAGAAGGAGGCGCCGAGGTGGACCTCGCCAGCCAATATGGATAGGAATGCGTGACGTTACCATAATATTAATAGTTTATTTACCGAGGGCCATACGTCACTTGGGCCCCGGACCGAACCCGGTGTGTATTAGTTAACGTCCGTTGCTCTTGCTCCGGGCGACTATCACTAAATATTCTTCTTTGCGAGGACGCTGACAGGCGCTTAGACGCATGCGGATGTTTCGTGTGTGTGCACCGTGTGCGTACGTGCGGAGGGTGTCTGTGTCTACGTGTGTTCGCGCCACCACGGCCTGGCCGTCGGGTGTTCGACGGCTAATATTGATGGCAGGATGCAGAAATGAGTTAAACGATACCGAGGAGCATTGCTAAAGTAAATAACTCGCTCGCTTGTCTTATTCGCTGGTTATTTACGTCGTTGGGCAATAATCAGGACTGAGGTTTCGGGTAATATCTCAAGAGCTTAAGGAGATCCATGCAACGTATGTGCATGTAGATTTCTATATTTGCTCGAAGAAGTCCTAGTTTTTTTTTTATTCGCGCTTAGATTAATTGTTTTAGATTTGTCAATGCGCGCGTTTTGTTGCTAATTTTGTCTTTGTTTAAATATTTGCGCCGCGCGTTAATTTCGCAAGCGCGTTGCGTCTTACTAATTAAATTACTATGTGAAATTGCTGCGATCTATCTTGTGATAAGTCCAAATTAATAAACAACAAAACTCTCTCGTCGGATTAACCAGACGACCTACGCTCGCCAGTCTCCTCGTTTTTTCTCCGTTTTTACCATCCCCTCTAGTATTCAATCTCTTCGCGCGTATATATATGTACATGTATAAAAACCCACAAAACCCTTCATAACAACCTAATATTCAAAACGGCCGCGTTGCGACATTAATAGACGCGTCTCCATAAATCACGGCGCGCTTTGGGCGAAAAAAGATCTCGCGAAAAAGGGCGAGCGAGAGTCCATCCCCGGGTTCGAACACGTCTGACGGCGAGGACGGGGACAGTGCGGCGAAGCGAGGGAGGGGAAGAGGTAGGGAAGGACGCGAGGGGGTAGGAAAGTAAATTGAAATAATTCTTAGCGAGAGGAGAATAGCCGTCGGGCAGTCCGAAGTGGAATCGGACGGGCTGGCAGGACGTGCTTTAAACGCGCGAGAGGAGGCGAGCAATGGAGGCTGGAATAGGCCTCGTGACGATGTAGCCGTAAATCGAGGCGAGTTGATGGCGCATTGATTGCCTCGCATCTCATCACGTTGGCTGGAAAGCACTGCCGGCCCCGGCGCTATTCCTAGTCATTCCAGTGCCATGTTTACTCGGCACTTTTGCGTGGCGCGATCCTCCTCCTCCTCCTCCTCTTTCTCCTCTTCTTCCTCTCTCTTCTTCTTCTTTGAGAGAGAGTTCGTGCGCTCTCCGGCTCCCGTCTATCTCGCGCGCGCTCTCTCTTCTCTTCGTCGTTTTGCAATTTCATCTATTTTTTGCTCACGCGAAGACCCCCGTGGCGATAATTGTTTTTTTTTTTTCGTGCGATGTGAAAAATTTACTTTGATATCGCAGAAAATGTAGTTACAGACAAAAATTACAGAATAAAATTATTTAAATCTCTTTCTTGAAGGCTCCAGGCTGTTCATGCGAATCCGAGTAGCTCTCGTGCGCGATGAATAGAAAGAACACGCGTTCCACGCATTGTGTTTTTTTCTTTTTTTCTTTTTTTTTTTTTTTCATATAATCCCAGAGATCGCGAACACACAGAGCTGAATTCACCACTTTGCCGTGTAGCGTTTGGAAAGTTTCCTCTCCAGCGCGGTGGTCGCCGTCGAATAAAAATGTGCTCGCATGAACTGCGCGCGGACCGTCCGCGCCGCGCCGCGCAACGAGATGATTTATCATTTCCTCAAGACGTATCCGTAAGAAATCGAGGCGGGGCGACCAGGAAGAGGGTGAGGTATATACTGGGGGGACCAGTAGGAATAAGAAAAACGAGCACGAAACCCGGCGACCGGAGAACGTGGCTCGCCTGTTCGATGTTGTTGGAAATATCGGTGTTTCGTGTTTCCGCACAAGCACATTCTCTCTTTCTCTCTCTTTCTCTCTCTCTTACGAATCGATCAAGGCTTTCAGACTTGATTTATCATCCCACAAGATGCGAGTATTGCATCGGCAATACTCGCCGTTGTCGTTATATCTTGGGAGTCTTGTAGCTTCGAATGTTTCACTCTTTGCATGTTTGTAATAGTGGCCGCGCTACAGTCGCGTGTGAGTAAATCAACACAGAAATTGGTGATTGGTATCGTGGCGCGAGCACAACCACCTCGAAATTCTTAACTTGAAGATCGCAAATCTTTTTTCACACAAATTGTGTAAAAAAGTTCTTATTTGAATTTTCAAACAATTCTCAGAATTGTAAATCTTTTTTTCTTTCCTGGAAGTTTTGTTATTTTTTTGTACTTTTTTTTTTACTATTTATATTCCACTCTCGCACGCAGGTACGCGCATTTGTTTCGCATTAAATGTCTGTTTTTTTTTTTTTTTTTTTTACACGTTTAATTAATAACGTTTTTCTGTAGAGCGTTTTAGTACTTGTTTTGTGCCGAAGCGTATTCCCCTACTCTACACCCCAAAAAAACTCTCTTCGTGGAAACGGACGGAAGTTCTCGCCGTATTTTTTTTTCACATGTCGTAAAATCGTAGAGCAAAAACGTGCGTGAAGATCTAAAGTGACGTTCGCGATTCTCGAAAGACATTAAAATTAAATATCACAGGTGACTTAAAGATGAGAGGTTTCGGAAGTTATGAGCTTAGAAGGTGGATATTAAACGCTGTTCCGTCATCCCGGAAAACAACGGGAGCGAAGGAGAGATAGAACGAGGGGAGAGACATATAGGATCTCTTAAAAATTCGTCGAGACGTCGATGCTACCGACGGAACTTAAAAGTCATTGGAAGGGTAAAATTAAATACGCAGTAAATTGTGTCGTAAAGTCTCCGGTACGTGGCAAAAAATCGGTTGTGCACACACGTCGTTAAGGAAGTTTATAACTCGGCTGAATGAGTTTTAATTATTAGCTTCGGTCTCCTACCAAACGTGTATAGCCATACGTCCTTCGGAAATGATTACATTAAGTCTTCACGTGCAATAATGACTTTTCTCCAAATCCAATGATTAAACAATGTCTGTGTGTGTGTGTGTGTGTGTGTGTGTTGTGATTTGCCGAGTGATATTCCGAGAAATATGTAATCTAAAAATCTACGTTTCATATTTCAGATTTACATTCATACAATTTTTCAATTGAACGATTTAATTCGCTTGTTGTTTATCACGTGGCTTGTGGAAGCTGTTTTCTAAAGAGAATAACTTGTTCGCCGGGGATAATTCAGTTATCGCGCGTACACGACGCGCTCTCGGTGATTCTTTTTTTTTTTCTTCCCGGTGTGTCTTTTCTCGCGCGCGGCACCTCGGAAAAATCGCATGCGCTGATTAAAACCCGTTTAGTATGCGCGGAGTGGACCCACTGATAAATAGCTCCGCTTCTTCCAGCGGAGCAAAAACTCTCACGCCGCTAGAGTGCCACGCACCCATTCGTGCCACATATACGAAACCATATGCGGCACCCTGTATCTCGAGGATCGATCATGAAGCTTCTTCAGAAAAACTTCAACACATAACTAGAAAAAAAAAAAAAAAAATAGAAACGTAATGATTCCCAAATATGAAAAATCAAGAATCTCAAATGTCGGACGAAATTTCGAGTTGCGGGTCTGAGAGGTTCGAACTAAAAATCTTTGTCAGAAATAAAAACTACAAATTTCGAAAAGTGCACATATTTAACAGCCAAGGATATCAAAACATCCGGCGTTACGACATTCCACACGGAGAACAAATTTCGTAGAATTTTTCAGAGTATGCGGCGTCTCGCTTTCTCGCCGGAAGAAGTCGTGAGAGAGTGTCGAGACGAGTTATCTCTCTCTCTCTCTCTCTCTCTCTTCGAAGCGCGCGTTCTTGGCTCTTCGTAAAAGGACTCGAAAGAGATTAGAACCCGAAAGGAGGCTCGACATCCCGCGGTGTCACCGTGTTGGACGATGATAAAGATGGAGCTGATATCACGTCTGGTTTAGAGACCGCGCTGACGCGAGCGAGCGAGCGAGCGCGCGCTCGCTTGCTTGCTCGCGCTGCTTTCCAGCATTACATGTAATCACCGCGAGAACGATCTTATCGGGGCCCGGTAACGGTGCACACACGGTGAACTGCTCGTCGTAGACGAGCGATTGTGAGAAATTTGGTGGAGACGAGAGAGTAGGGAAGACACGAGAAAGATAGACAGATTAGACGTAGATATGCGCGAGGTATATAGTCCTCGCGTGTGAAACGCGAGTGATCGTTTCACCGACATGCTTGCTAAACTACATTCAGACACATACGGTTTATCCTACTGTGATTTTAGGAAGATAATTCGGATGTAATAATATGTGATTAATTAGTTCCTGCTTTACGCTGGTTTAACCGAAATCATAAAAAGAAGGAATTATAAATTTGTTTTAACATCTTTATTTTTTGCCTCTTTCTTCCTCCTCCTCTCATTTTTCTTCCTCACGTTTCCTCTTTTTTTTTTTTTATTTTTTTTTATTTTTTCTCTCTTAGATTTAATTTTCGAGACGTTTGAGATTACGTCAGGATCGTCGGGTCGACCTTGTCGGGTTCGTTCAAAATCTGGAAGCTCCGCGTTGAAATTCCGAATCTCGAGGCTCGTACAATACCCACGCGATTGCACTCGCGTTTAATCAGCGCGTAAAATCGAGTCCCCGCGGTGATAAACTTACGAGACGTAACGGCGAAATACCACGGTGAAAATTACAACCGCTTACGATGAAAATCGTCTTCCACCACCGGCGCGCCTTCTCGGCGGCGGTCGTCGTCGGCGATCGTGATAAGAAAAAAAAAATCACTAGGAGGTTTCGAAGGGTCTGCCGGACAACGAGGGACAAAAATCGAGAGCGAGAGAAAGAGAGAGAGAGAGAGGCCGCCCGCGCGGGGGAGAGTGGCTGTGCTCGCGGTGAAGGGGGCAGAGATACATTACCATAAAGCCGGGAATTTTACGAGAATTATGCCGGAGCTCCGAATCCCGCGGGATACCCCGCGGCGCCGGCTGTCGTTATCAAAATTCCGTCACAATGGCCACACATCAACTCTCTAACGCCGCGCCGTTCTCTCTCGCCGCAACCTACACCTCGGAATGAATCTTGTGCGCGCATATAAAGGCGCGGGGTACAGGGCAGTTTGTCAATGTCCTTCGCCGAAAACAGCTCAACTGTGTCCCGCGATTAACTCGCCTATCGAAATCTCTCTGTCCGATGATTTTTTTTTTTTTTTTTAACGCGAAAAATCATTTAAATACATTTAACCGACATATTAAGTAGATTAGTAGATTAATTTAAATTTATCGAGCTTTCGTCTTAAAAAAAGAGACAAAAGTCTATTCGCGCCGGTAAAAATTGATTCTTCAAGAGTGACACAAAGTGAAGCAGAATTTAAATGGCTGTGCAAGAAAATTGATGTAGACACAGCAAAACAACTGTGAATCAGCCTGTATATTTTTGTATATGTATATATATATATATATATATGCACGTTACGAAGGAGAAAATGTATATATGCACTCGGCGAAGCTTCAGGTAGCAAAACCGGCGTGGCTGCTGCCGCATTTTGTCGCTCTCCTCCTTATTCTCCTCCTTCTCCGTCTTCTCTTCTTCACCTCATCCCCGTCGTTGTTCTCCGCTTCTACGTAGCTGTCTCCCACAAAGTGAGCCCGTCAGCGAATCGTACAACGAATAATCATAAAGTCGCCGCTTTATGCCGGAATCGTATTCCAAGCGCTCGGGCTCCGCGCTCTCGGATGCCCGCCGGGATTAAAGTCGTCGGTCCTTTAATCGTGCCGAAGGATATAACACTCTGAACCCGTTCCAAGACCGAGACCGGGGCCGGTAGGGACGGTATAACGATGTACGTTGAGCGTAAGCTATGCTCGCGCGGTAACGATCTGAGTATGCGCGCGCGATTTAAAATTATCAAACCGATAATTCCACAGGTGAGAACCGGCGATCTTCCTCTTCCTCCCCTCGAGACAGGTATTGAAGGCGAAGTTCTTCGTATATTGTGCGCGCTTTACGAGACGACACCGCCAAAACTTTTCAATAATTCCGTAAAGTCAGTCGGCCGCGAACGCGCTCGACTATTCAAAAAAAAAAAAAAAAACTTCGAAACTTTCGAGAGAGGGGTTGAAACATTCCAGATAATTTTTCAGCTAAAATTAACGACGTTCGTTAATATAAAATTAAAATTTTAGCGTACACGTGACACTGTTGTGGATTAACGTATGTGTGTTTATATTCTACAAATTACGTGTGTCTCAAATTATATCTCGCGTATTCACCTCACCTTTACGTAACTTCGTAAATATCGGAAACCCGTCCACAGCTGGGCGCATAGTACTCGGATCTTCTTTCTGAAAATAAAATCGTTGTTTGCGTAGCTGTGCGTCGCGGCGCACGAAATGTAGCTCATTACAAGGTGGGAAACGACATCACAGGAAAACGCCGACGCCTGACGTCGCCGACGCGGCGTCATCAGCAGAGCGGCATCGTCGTCCGCTTCTGTGAGCCGTGGAAGGTGTCAAGTGGGGAAAGCGTCAGCGTGTTTATACAGACGCGGGGGTGGCTGATGTCTTTCTTACCGTGTCGATTCGCGTCGTCACAGAGCTGTCACGTCCACACAGCCTGTCCCGTCGTCACCCTCGTTCCAAGCCCCCTTCTTCCCGTTCTAACGACGGCTATTACATCGTCGGCGCAAACAATAAGCGACTACGAGTATCCTCGAAGCGAGCAAGACACTGTAAATAAAGAAAACCGCGACACAATCGGCGAACGAACGCGCGATAACAAAAACCTCACCGTATCCTTTTCTTCTCTCGTACGTCACAAGTCGGCGTTATTGAGTAACTTCTGAAATTATTCGCACGACACTCGTCGTTCGTTAGAAAAATTTTCACGACACTCGCAAACTATTTGATTTTATTTCACGATATTTAGAGAAGATGGACTATTTAGCCCGAAGATATTTTTATCCAAATGAGTTGCAAAACGATTACGTGAAACCCTAACCGCCAACAATTTAGTTTCGAGCCCCCCGTCAGGTCGAAAAGAAAAAGAGAAAATTTCATCCGATTGTTCACAAAAGTTTCCAACAATCTGCCAATCCGTGTCATTTCCATCATAATTATACGCCTCAACCTGTTTTTATCTTGCCGCCATTGTTGCAGCCAGACGCGTTTCAACTTTTCGAAGAAATAATTGCAGCAGTCGAAACTTCCGAGCGTTTCTCATTGGAGGATTTGAAAGAGATCGGAAGAAACCAATAATTTTGTGACTAAAAGCCGTTTTAAATGAACAAATTTGAACTTAACCGATTGAGTAAAATTTGTCTTGTAATACTCTGAAGGATTTAGCAATTATCTGATCTGACGCAAATCCTTTTCCAAGCGTATTTAACACTCATAAGATATTTAAAATATCTTTTACAAGATATTATCTTAAAAAAACAAAAACATATTGCACAATGGAATAACACAAATAAAACAACACGTAATATATTTCACAACATATACTGTAAATAGACAAAAGTAAACAGAATATAAAAAAGAAAAACAAGATACATTGCCATTATCTTTTTTGTCTAAATCTTCCGCGAATCATTACGTTAATCATCGAGAAACGCCATTTCGAAACAATTGGGCGCGTAACGAAGCCAATTTTGCGCCAGACTCAAGAGCAGAACGCAGAAGTAGGTCATGTGATTCACATTAGGATGAGCAGCGCGTCACGCGGAGGACCCCGCGTTGAAGAACCTACAAGAACGATCCCCGTCCCGTGGATCCACGAGATTTGGGGACTACCTCAACCGTCAGTCTGGCCGATTGACACAACCTATTCTTACAACCGGGGAATATTGTTGTAAATATCGACAATCGTCTTCCTTTTGCCCCTCAAATTATCGCGGGAGGGTCTCCGCACGGGGTTTGTTTATCTATCGTAACGGGGGCGCGCGAAGATCTCAGAGCGAGATTCGGATTAGGCTTTCTTCGAAGTGCCCACCGGCGCCACCGTCTCGAAAATCGGCGTTGCGTGCTCTTCCTCGAGAGGGATGACAAGTGCCTCTCTCTCTCTTTTGTCTCTCCCGAAAAATTCGTCCTTTCTCCCGTTCACGGTAGAGATTCGCTCCGAAACGCTTTCTCTCTTTCTTTCTCTATTTCTCCGCGCACCGGTTTCCCGGAATGGAATCGTTTTTATAATTCAGAAGGCGAAGAAAAGAGAGAGGGGACATAGAGAACACAAGAGAAGAAATGATGATACTAATGATACACGCATGGGACACGCGGTCGATTATAGCGCGGTGCATCGCGTGTGCGGCGCGTCTAATGTGTCGAGACGCTGCGCGTGGTAATAACCCCCCCCCCTCCCCCCGGTAATACACAACCGGAAAGAGAAAAATACGAATTCTCTCTCTCTCTCGTCATAGAATATTTCCCGAAGATACGGGGGGGATTATATTTGAGATCGGTGCGTTCGAGATTCGACGCACGCGATCTTTCGCTACGGTTATTTCGAAATTCTTCGTCCTCTCTCGTATTATCTCTCCCGTCCCGTTTCTCGCGCGATGTTTAACGACTTATCTCGTTTTATATCGATGGAATCGAAATGAGGTGCAAAGTACAGGATTCAAAGAGCCCTGTATCCAACCACGAGGGGTTGAAGGAAGAAAGAAGGGAAGGAGGGAGACAGTAAGCCGGACGGTAGGACAATGCGATGACTGTCAACCGATCACCGAGAGACCTGGTGCACCGGCGAAAGCGTGTGTTGGGGGCTACGGAGAGAGAAAGAATTCGCTTCGTAATACCTTCGAGCCTCCGATTATTAAACTTTCCACCGTTTCACATCCCTTCTCTGTGCCCCCGTCAACGAACGACTTCGGCGACGACGTGCACACGAAGAGAGAAGCTTCGCCGAGAGTAGAGACGCGCAGGTAGTCGTCCCCACAATCACCGTGTGCCCTCTCACCTCTTTTCGTGTCACCACGGATGCAGTCAAGATATTAAAAGGCAGTTTAAGGATGACTGGACGATGACTCATGACACCCCGAGCCATCGGTAGGACGGTTCTTTTTTTTTTCTCTCTTTTTTTTCTTCCTCTTTCACGATTCTCTGTTTTATTTTCTCATTTCTCCTTCTGTCTCTCTCTCTCTCTATCTCTCTCTCTCTCTCTCTCTCTCTCTTTCGTCTTTTCCTTCTCTCCCACGGCAAAGAAGAAGTGCCTCGGGAGAGAAGAATCTTTCCGAGACCCGTTGACATCGGCCAGAATATGCCAGTCAGCGTCGCCGTCGGGACCTGCGCGGTGACGAGGCAATAGCAATTTTAGGCGAGTCGGCCGTGAGAGATCTTCCGTGAACAGAAGCCCGAGATCAATGATTTCCGTCACGGTCGAGAGTTTGATCGTTGGAGAAGTTTCTCAAAGAGAATAGTCTTCTCATAGAGAAAAGTTCACCTAGCCGTGTCAAGGATTGTCGCCAAACTCGTTCCAACTTCGAGTTTCGCATTATCGAGAGCACGAAATACGTCGGGACGCGATCGCGAAATCTCATCTCTGAAATTATCATTCGACGAATTTCGACGATGATGGGGGGGGGGGGCGACGGTGCGGCGATAATGGAACAATCTCGCGGCCATCAGAGCAGCGGGGATTGTATCTCTCGGCCGGGTATCGAGAACAATTCCGCCGCGTTATCGATATCTTGCAAGTAAGACCCGCCGCCGTCGGCGATGCGGACGTGAATCGTAACGTATCTCTCGCTGGTGGAAAGTCGGTCGTACAGTCATCTTCCTTGGGCGATCTCGGTGCGTCCAACTGGTGCTCAAAGGCACCGCCGAGGCTCTTCTTATCTCGCGACGAGGTCAGAACGTCCCGGGCAGTCCTGGAACGAGACTCCCAAGGCGGGAACAATGACGGTCTATCCGCGCGGGCCACCGTGCGCCATTGTTCTTTGTTGCGCGGCATGATCTAGGCGAAATCGAGGAGACACAAACCTCGCGATTCGAGCGCGCATGAACCGACGCTCTTTCTCTCTTTTTTTTCTCTCTTTATCTCTCTCTCTCTCTCTCTCTCTCTTTCTCTATAACACACATCGATCACGCGCGTTCGAGTCTTTCTTTTACATTTTAATTTTCAACAACGGAGGAGAAATACTTGCGGGCGTTTTTCTTCCTATGAACTGGAATAATTCTCAATCGCTTCAATCAGCTAGTTTCAAAATAAACGTCTTTCTGAGCTTTACATTCGCTCCGTTCAAACGGAACGCTTTATGTGCGACCGCCTCCGAAGAATACGTCTAATTTCTTTACTCGCGGATTTCTCACTTTACTTTTGATATTCCCGCGAGTTCACATCGGGGCTATATCGCTAGTCGACGGATTCTCGAACCGATAATAACGGCTTATGAGCGGGCTAAATCCTCTTTCCCCCCTCACGGCGCGGAGAGAGTGACCGCGCGCGAGAGAGATGGATAGAGATAGCACCACGTAACACGTGGTATAATCACGCGGCATTGAAACCACATATAGACCCACAATGGCGACAGAAGAGAATCGGCGTCATCGTTCGCTGGCGGCTGTGCACCCATGGAATGATTAATGCGTCGCTGCCACTTCTCGGCCGCAACAGTCACGTCTTAATTCCGCGGCATAATGCTCTTAACGATTTTGTACGCGGGCTACGCGCGCGCGCGCTTTTAGGTAGCTGATAAGCGCCGACGAGATCCGCGTTCGTTAGTTCCCGATTGTTCGTTTGGTTGGACGTGTGCGCGCGACGGACGACGGAGAGTCGTCTATCTCGTCATTGCTTCTCGCGCGCGAGAGAGGGTTTATAAGCGCGAGGATACACCTAATTGCAAAACAGGTATTAGCTAATCGTTAATCGGTTACGCAGTTATATAGACAACCATCGGCCGTTCTTTTTGTTATCTCTTCTTGTCTTCTTCGTCACGCGGATGTATTTATCAAGCGGCTCGCACATCTCCGAGCCGCTGCCGTTGAGCGTAATAAAACTCACGCCGTATCGGTCTTATTCTTCAAGAAACTTATGTATGAAAACGCTGCGCGAGATCAGCTCGATTCTTCTCGATTTCTTCTTCGCGCGCTCTCTTCGCCAACGCGCTTCCGACGAAGTGTCCGAATAATCTTTTCGGCTTTTTTTCGTGACGCGAATAAGGAAACAATCTCTTCGCTTCGAGCGGATCGTGACCGATGAAGAACGCGAGCCAGCGGAAACAACCTGTCGAAAAGGAGAAAAGTCCTTCGCGCGCGCTTAAATTGATTTATAGCGGGAGAATGATGAGGCGATGCGCGACGTTAAACGCCGCTTTTACGAGCCGCCGCGCGCCAGAGTCTCCTCGACTCTGATTGCGGATCATTAATCAGCGGGTGTCCCCGCGACTACCTCGTGCCACCAAGGCGTTATCGTGCCCGAACCTCGAAAATGAGATTGAATCCTTTCTTGATCTAATTACACATCGAGACGCCGCGCGGATCGCCGTACAAAGTTCCGAATTGTCGAGATCATGATTGATGGACGACTTTCGCTGGCTCGCCGCGCGCATTTTTCAACACCTCGTCGAGGTGCGAATGCGTTAATCTAAAAGACACTTTCGAGAAAAAAAATGATCGAGTCACAAACGGAGAACGCGTCGAAGAAGCGGACACGAGGGACATTTAAACGATCTTT